>NC_057813.1:530591659-530597450 GCF_018294505.1 Triticum aestivum | reverse complement strand
ACGAGGCGGTGTGTGGGTCGCGGCGGCGGCGATGTGGGAGGGAGGGGATGGATCGGGGTGGGTGGGATGAGGAGTGGGTCGGGGTAGGGGATGGATCCAGGTTACTAATGGCGCACCCCCTGGTGGTGCGCCATTAGTAGTTTTGCAAAAAAAAACATACTAATGGCGCACCGCGCGTGAGTGCGCCATTAGTACTTTTGCAAAAAAAGGAATAAAAAAATAACATTAGTGGCGCACTTTCTGGCTGGTGCGCCATTACTAGTTACAACTAGTAATGGCGCACTTACTAAGGATGCGCCATTAGTATGTTTGGACAGGCGCACTAGTTCAAAAAAAATTGATACTAATGGCGCACCATGGACATGGTGCGGCATTAGTAGTTTCAACTCTAATGGCGCATCAGAAGGTGGTGCGCCATTAGTATATACTAATGGCGCACCACTTGTCTGATGCGCCATTAGTGTCAATCCCATCTATAGCCCTTTTTCTAGTAGTGACAGGTGCCTCTCCCAATTCTCCACCATGTAGTAGAGGTTGGCTCTTGCATGAGAGCCCACTTCTCCACTTTTTCCTTGCCTCTCTTTCCTACACATATGCAAAAATGCCATGTAAAGCGCACTATTGTACTTAGGTTGGTCGTAATGGAGAGTATCATATACTAGTATCATGCATATGATACTTTTGTATGATACTACATCCATAATGCATAGTATCATGTGTTGGTATCATAGGATAGTTTATTTATTGCCATGCATGACACATAGTAGCACATCATTTAATATGATACAGTATCATATTATGATACTCAACTCTCTCTTTTCTTCATTTAATTCGACGTCACCTCATCAAGATTGCATAGTTGGCATGTATCATACTACCTATGATACTCCCATTACAAGTAGCCTTACTTGCTCCTACAGGTGCTAAGCTTGCCACATAGGCATAAAGTCTGATGTGGCAAGTTAATCAAGAAGAGAGAGACTAGTTTGGTGACCCAAGGAAGAAATGGTGCTAAGCACATGTACCTAGGTGAAAAGACAATTTTGAGTCTATAGCTAATTAAATGAAGCAAACTTAGAAACAAAAAACTAATAAGCACACCATTTCATTGGAAGAGGTCACTCCTTGGCAAATGCAATAAATACTACTCCCTGTGTCCCATAATATAAGAACGTTTTTGGCACTACACTAGTGTCAAAAACGTTCTTATATTATAGGACGGAGGGAGTACGAAGAAAGAGATAGAGAGAAGTAAAAAAATACACTTATAGCTAACCTTGTTGTAGTATGAGTGACTAAGTGATGACTATGTATGACATGCCAACATCAGATAGCCTAACGCACCGTGTTAAATCTAAGGGCGCGACGGCGCGAGCGAGGCAACGGTCGTGGTAGCCGCGACCATGATACGGGTTGCTGGCAGCCCTTGGATCTGAGATCAAACGGTCGCATGCTAAGTTCCTGAAAATTTGCAGAATAACCCTCCAGGATAGGATATTCACCCATAGGTCTAGAATCACGCCATGCAACCGTTCGATCTCAGATCCAAGGGCTCTCGGAAGCCCGTATCATGGGAGAATGGAAAGCCACTACCCTGCCGTTCGCACACTGGAAGTTCGCTCCTACTCGTCCCCGCACATCCTTTAATACTACGGCGGTTCGCTCCTAGTCGTCCCGTCCTATCACATTATGGCAGTTCCACTAATCCTAACCCTCCTCCCAAATCCATGGCGTCCCAAATCTCCATGATCGGCGGAGAGTACAAGGTTAGAACCATCACCGACGATGAGTTCGACATCATCTACACCCGTTCTTCCGCGATGGTGGAAGGATGCCTTTCTCGCTTCAGACGCATGTTCCAAAACTCAGATGATGAGTGGGTCGCTGGGCTAGATGTTGAGTACACCACAGTCCTAGGACGAGAGAAGGATTTAAAGGACTAAGAGAGGAAGAAGCCCGCCGTGATCCAGGTTTGCGTGCATGACTTATGCTTGGTCTACCACATATGACATGCCGACGTTGAATGCCTGGATTTTAAGAACTTCCTCGAGAGCAACCTAGTCAAATTCATTACTGTAGACTTTATGAACGACAAAGAAGTCCTGGGTCGGATAGGCCTCGTTGTAGGCAACCCCTTCGACCTCCAGAGTAATGGGCTGGTGTCCTCTCATCAGCCTTCAATGCTGACCCTGGCAGGAGCCATGGTTCATCCTTCATACCATAAACTGGAGAAACCTCCATACATGTTTCATCGTTATGCATGGCAGCGGAATGTACTAGATATAGACCACATCCACTACGCTGCAATGGATGGCTACCTTTGTTTCAATATCGACAAGGGTTGGATGAAGAGCAAGAGCCAAGTGTGCAGTTCAAGCAAAGAAGTATCGGCCAAGAGGTAGAGGGACAAGGACGATGTCGAGGACATGGACGAGGACTCCAAGTAAAGTGGCAGTGTCGTTGCTCATGGTGGTTCTAATGCAGTGTCTACCGGAGTAATTGCAAAGTTTAATTTCAGGTGTGCTTAGTTTAATTTGAGGGGTGTGTTGTGCTGAGCCCCCAGCAGAACTATGTTATGTTTCTTCTTGTTACTTTAACTCTTCAGTACGTACATACTAGTATTTCTTACATTTCATCTTTTAGTTGGTATAGTACTACCACTCGTGTCTGCACATTATATACGTACAATATATATGGCGAACATCATATAGCCAGCAGTTTAGTTGTCAAAGAATTTTAGGGTGCTTAGTTCTGTCAAAGAATTCCAGGGTGCTTAGTTTTATTTGAGGGGTGGGTTGTGCACTTGTGCTGGACACCATTATTGTGACTAGCCTTTTTAATAGTACTATATGCATAATTTAGTGACGAGCGCTCTCTATATGTATCACCTTTTTTTTAATTTCAAGTTTTGCTCCATGGCGCAATCCATCGATACTACTACTGTACAAAAGTGGAGTATATACATTTTTTAAAAGGCTAGAGGGCGAGACAGTCTAGCTTGGTCGGTTTCACGAGAGGCGAGGGCCTTTGTGATTTGGCGGCTCATTACTGCTGTCAAATCGAATAGTACTGCGCAGCCCGCTGCACGCCCGGCGCCTCCATTAAACCCCTCCGTTAAACCCGCATGCAAACTAAGAATCCTACTTCGGCCACATGTATGTTCATGAGCGGGCCAGAATTAAACGCAACACCGGCCGAGCTCCTCCCGTCCGCCCTCAGTTTAAACAAGGCCATACGCCAGCCAAGCTCCTACCGTCCGCCCTCTATTTACACGAGGCTAGACAGACAACGAGCAAGAATCACACCCCTCCGCCGCTCCCCCATCTCCTCATTCACCATTTTCTCCACTCTTTCGATGGCTTCTGAGGAGGCGTTCTCCGGCATATTACCCGGCTGGGTGGCCCGCCGAGCCCTCCTGATACGGGCAAGGCCGCTCGGTGCTTCACCAACCTCGCTTGGCCCGACGGAGCCAGTTGCCGCCCCAAGCAGGCACGTGGTTCAGCAACTCGCCGCTCCAGTTCAGCTCAATGAGGAGTGGTGAGTTGCTCCACGCCGGCACGGCGGCGAGCATGCTGGTACGGGCGTCGTCGCTGCCGCCTCATACCATGCCACTAGTGTCTGCGATGGTCGCGCCTCCCGTGTTTGTGGGCACGCCTCCCCTGCCTGCGGCAGCGCCATGCAGGTAGAGACAGAAGCCGGGTGCGTGGAGAGCGACGAGTCAGTGGCCAGCGTCTCCGTGTCCGCCGCCATCATCGAGGAGAAGTAGAACACGGGAGGCCGCCGCCACTTGGGACCCATGAAGGCCACCGTCGAGGCGACGATTGCGCATTCAGGTGGTTTCTTTGTTGCTTCGTCTCTTCCGAGGACCTTCGTCGACCCCACAAGTGTCTGACATACATGAGGAAGACAAAGGGATCCACGGGCGGCCATTTAGATTATGTACTCCCTCTGCAGCTGGCAGAAAATATTTTTTCTAAGAATGGATAAATTGTATGTATCTATAACTAAAATAAGTATAGATACATCCATTTCTAGGACAAGTATTTTCGGACGGAAGAAGTATTAATTATACCAAGAGAGCCGGATTAGCACCGCTTAGTTCATGTAAATGTAATGAAATCCATCATGTTTATATGAAGATCCGGATTTTTTATACGAAATCCTTCGTGCTTATATGAAATCAGTCTGTGTTTGCACGAATTTCATTTGGTTGGTTAGAGTTGTAAAAATTTATGCCGCTGGCGTTTGATGTCGTCCTCCATGGAAAGAAGCAGGAGGAAATTTGCCGGCTGCCATTGGAGATGCTCTTATGCTGGAAATAATAGAGTGACATCCAATCCATTTGAGTTAATTACATGTATGATTGTCCCTCTATAAAAAGTTAATTGCATGTACAGTGTACACGTGACTTGCAGGGTGGCTACAGCTTCGCACAGAAAGTTAAAAAGAAACAAGTCCATCCTTAATCTTGTATTCTAAGTAGTCTATGGGTTCCACTGTCAGTACAGTAGCGAAAGAAGTATATTAAATAAGTAATATATAATATAAAAATCTAAAATTAAAAGACAGAATTTGAACTCATGTCATCACGTTGCGAGCATCCGGCGCTAACCAGCTCGACACATTTTTGTTGTAGACCATGCAAGAGATATATCTCCATGTGTACTCTTATACTCCATTCGTTCCTAAATATTTGTCTTTTTCAGATTTCAAATAAACTACCACATACGGATGTGTATGTAGACATATTTTAGAGTGTAGATTTACTCATTTTGCTCCGTATGTCTTTTCAGGAAGGGGTCAGATTTGTCCTTGATTTATTTATGAGGTATCCATATGGCACTGCACCACCAAGAAAAGAGGGTAACATCAAAATTATGGACTACTTTTTTGAGTATGTTGGTAAGGTCCGGTCATAGTCACTTGTTGAAATCTCTAAAAAGACAAATACTCCCTTCGTCTGGAAATACTTGTCATCAAAATGGATAAAAGGAAATGTATCTAGACGTATTTTAGTTTTAGATACATCTCTTTTTATCCATTTTAATGGCAAGCATTTTCGGACGAAGGGAGTATTTAGGAACGGAGGGAGTAGAAAACAGAGTTGGTGATGATGGTGTGCGTGCCATCTTGCAATATAGGCCGTCGGATTTATATCTAATGGATAGGAAAGAAACTATGGCAATTTTGCAAAAATATACCCACACGCCTCTCCACGTTCGCAAATAAGGCCTTCCCTCGTCCAGCCTTTTCTCTCACAAGATAAACTACTCATATAAATGCATCTTCATGTTCCGTGCAATGCACGGGCAGCTAGCTAGTTTCTTTTAAAATAGTTGGTGCGATAATTGGGTTAAAGTGATATATTTTATGTCTGCCCGGAATGATTTCAGATTCACTAGTAGTAACAAAGAAAAGGTTGCCTTGTTAATTAATAGAAAATAGGGTGAAAACTATCACATGAGGCCGGTAAAAACAAGGCGCACTGGGTTCAGCGTTATCGTCACTACAGTTGTGTGCGCGCGAGAAGTCTACCTATCGAGGGGGCTACTAAGCGAGGCACCGAGACACAATGTTTGAGAGAGAAACCAATTGACAGATTATGATCAGATCGAGTTTTCACCCTTCTGCTGTCATTGTTGGGGGGGAGGGAGAGAAAGACGCATCAAGAGTGTGCGCGGTAGGCACAGAGGCACAACTAGCGAGTGTGTGTGAGAGAGAGAGAGAGTGTGTGTGTGTGTGTGTGTGTTTGAAAGAGGAGTAGATAGATTATTATCAAGATTGATGTGCC
>NC_057813.1:530550844-530591434 GCF_018294505.1 Triticum aestivum | reverse complement strand
GTTTGAGAGAGAAGCCAGTCGATAGATTAGTATCAAGATCGAGGTGTCACCCTACTCCTTCGGTGTTGGGAGGTGTGGGTTTGTGGGTGTGTGGGGGGGGCAGTGACACTCACATATCTCTACTTCGATAAAAAACAGAGTTGGTGATGATGGTGTTCCTGCCATACTGCAATATAGGCCATCCGATTTATATCCGACGGATAGGAAGGAAACTATGGCAATTTTGCAAAAAGATACCCACACCCCTCTCCGCATTTGCAAATAAGGCATTCCCTCGTTCATCCTTTTCTCCCACAAGATAAACTACTCATAAAAATGCATCTTGATGTTCCGTGCAACGCATGGGCATCTTGCTAGTAGGGAGAAGGAGTTTGTGTGACACATATCTAGCTATATCAAGGGATAGGTAGATAGCATTTGTGTGAGGCATACTTAAAGCCTCACGAAGATAAACAAACCGTGTGTGTGTGCATGCAAGTGCCAGAAAATTTGAAGCGAGAAACAATGTGCGTGCTCGCACGCACGCGCGCGCGCGCGCGCGTGTGTGTGTGTGTGTGTGTGTGTGTGTGTGAGAGAGAGAGAGAAATCTCAAAACAATAGGTGCTCTATTGGAATCCCATTGTATGTCTTCATATGGTTCAGGAACTCGCGTTAACTTTAGGAATATGTGTGAGAGACATTATTATACTTTGAGACATTAGTGGTTGTGGGTGGGCGGAATTAAAGGGGTGGGCGTGTTAGACAGAGAGAGCGTGTGTGTTTCTATGTGGGAGACTTGTAGGACGGGGTAGAAAGATGAATTTAACCTTGATGGAGGGAGAGAAATACATGAAGTGCGTGTGTGTGATTCCGATGCCCATAGGGAAATGAGATATGTATGCGTGCGAGAGAGGTTGCACAATTCATTCACGTATCACTATCTAGCGATCGTGGACGTGCATCGCTTGAACATAAGTCAATATCTACTTCGTATCGTGGCCAAAGGTACAATATCGATTCAATGCTATAAAGATTGGACACTCACATATCACATTTTTTCTATTTAAATAAACCTTTTTAGTTGTGCATGCCAAAGTTACAGTGATGTTTCTTCAAACAACCAATGTAGCTATCATGTACATGCACCATTGTTAATCTTGCATTCAAATTCATTAGTCTTGGATGAATTGAGTTTCTATTTTGAAGTAATATATGTAATATTCATATATGAATTCAACGGGTACGCAATTTATGAAATGGAGGCTATGTAATCATATGAGGTAACACTTTTAAGTAGTGGACTACAATATCCATTTCTTTTTGTGCGCCTCTACACTAACACGTCAATGCATTATGTTTAAAGTAAATAACCAATGGCACTAAATTATCTATTTACACAAGAAATACATAGGCTAAGCATTTGATCCCTTTTTTGTGAACGCGCCACTACACCCATACGATTGGCCGCGCCCGTGTGAACGTCTAAGTTATCGGCGCATCATCCCGAGTTATTGTCTTTTTTTCTGGGGTGGACTTCACACCAGTTATTAACTGCTGACGCGTGCCCCATGTACATAGTCTACATAGTCTAGGATGACCTTCCCGCTAGCATGGTCCAAAATTAGTCGAAACTAGATATGAACGATCCCGCGGGCGGCAAAATCTCCCGCCTCCTTCTAAAATTTCGGCCACCTTAGTCTTTAGCATGCGAAATTCCCCTTTTGTCCTTGGTGCACGGAGACCAACAGTTACAATACCGCCCTCATCTACATGATAGGTCGGAGCAGCTTTGGTAACTTCCGGTTCCCCCCACTACACGGCACCCCCATTTCCTCTCCCCCTCCCGCAAAAACGACTAACTCCACAGCACTAGAGCATCTTACATCACGCCGTCCGTACTTCATCGCCCTTTCTCCCCCCTCTCGAAACCCTAGACTGCTCATCCACCGGTGTACCATAGCCCATTCATTGCCAGCGGCATCCATCTCGTCGGATCTGCTTCTGCGGCCGCATCTACCCCTCCCACCTCCCCTAGGAACAAGTAGACTGCTCATCCACCACTATACCACAGCCCATTCAGTGTCGGCCTTGTCCATGGTGCCGGATCTGCTTCGCCGGTACTCTCGTCAACCGCCGCGCATCTGCAGCGGCTCATTCGTACTCCCCATCGGAGACGCTTCGTCCACACCCCCCGGAGCCGCCCCACTGACGCCCCCGTCGACGGCCTTTGATCCCCTTCGCCGACACCTTCCTCAACCCTATCGGAGCCGCTTCGCCGACACCATCGTCAACCCTACCGGAGTAGCTTCACCTATACCATTATCAACCCTACCGGGGCCGCTTTGCCAACTCACAAATCCACGGCCTCAGATCCACTTCCTCGCACCCTCATCCAACCTACCGGAGCAGCTTCTGACGCCCCGTCCACGGCCGCAGATCTGCATCATCGACACCATCCTTAACCCAACCACCGGAGCAGCTTCTGAAGCCCCGTCCACGGCCACAGATTCGCAATGTCGACACCATCCTTAACCCAACCACCGGAGCAGCTTCAGACGCCCCGTCCACGGCCGCAGATTCGCATCGTCGACACCATCCTTAACCCAACCACTGAAGCAGCTTCTGACGCCCCGTCCACAGCCGCAGATCCGCATCATCGACACCATCCTTAACACAACCACCGGAGCAACTTCACGTATGCCCTCGTCCACGGCCGCAAATCCGCTTCGCCCACACCGTAGTCCACCGTACGGAGCTGCTCCACAAACACCCTACTCGACGGTTATAGATCTCCTTACCAGACCCCGACAGCCAGCGCAGCATCATCACCCTTGACGTTTCTAACCTGATTCCCACCATCTAGAGAGATGCCAAGCACCTGCCACGGCCTAGGTACTTGTCACCTTTAAACCCGTCCATCATCACCTACCCGATGTACTTCAGATATACTAACCGGTCGTTTGTTACCTGTTATGCAGCTGGCAAAAACTACAAGGACGATGTTTCTTCTGGATCTAACAGCTTGACCAATGAAGATCCTGGACTGAGGCATTGCTATGATCTTGTAAGTGCGTCTCTCTCTCTCTTGTATTGTTCTATGCCTGCTAGCGTGCTTTGCTAGGATTTTCGACCAGTAATCCCTTTGTGTAGACAATGATTTCTACTACTGGCTGCTAAATTAGATATGTAGATGTCATACATGATACTACCTCGTACCTCCGTTCCAAAATATAAGTCTTTCTAGAGATTCCACTATAGGCTACATACGGAGCAAAATGAGTGAATCTACACTAAAAATGCATCTATATACATCTGTATGTGGTCCATACTGGAATCTCTACAAAGACATATATCTAGGAATAGGGGCAGTACATGACACAAAATCGTAGGTGGCATGTAGGAATTCCAATGCACTAAATTTGGCTCCCTTAGAGTGCCTTCTAGTCCAGCATACAGAGTCATGGCAAGTTTATGGTATGCACACAATCGTTAATTGGTGGTTTAAATATGCGTAAGGGATATGCAATGTAGTATCATGTAGAGATGTCTGAAATTAGCCCTATCAACTTGCAGATAGGGTTACACAATGAAAAAGTACAAGATGTATGTGGCAATTTCATGGAACATTGCAAAAAAAGGAGAGGCAGTGGTGAGCCTATACAGTGTGCTATGGTACGTCACTCCTCCATTGCAATCATCGTGACCTATTATCTGTATGCCAGTTCTATTAGCCAAGTTTCTTAGGGACAGTTATTACGAGTTATCCTAAGAAAATAAGCACCTGTGAATATAAGCTCCATATAATAAGCCAACCAGTTCTTTTCACTGCGTTTTCAGCTTATCTTTGGTATGATCAGTGGAAAGTATAGATTGCATTATATTTTTTTCATTTTGCTACTCATATGAAAATTAATTTGACTCGCAAACATCACAAATTGAACCCAATGCAGTAATTAATATGATAGGAAAACAGACCATCACTATTTGCTCAAAATGCAAATACAAAGATACCATCTACTTGGCACAATCTACTTTGGTCAATGTTTTCCATAGAGATCCCATTGCCCAATTTAAACGAAGAACGCATGACACACATTTAAATGAAGAACAATTATTTATTGAAATTCAATGGTCCAAGTGGCTGGTTATTATCATATAGCAGCACCACCTGAAAGCATCATATAGCAGCAGCAGCAGCTCATAGCAACTCATCATACAGCAGCAGCAGTCTGCAATTCATCATATACCAGCAGCAGCTCATAGCAATTCATCATATAGCAGCAGCAGGAGCAGCTCATAGCAATGCATCATATAGCAGCAGCAGAAGCAGCTCATAGCAATTCATCGTATAGTGGATCAGAATGAAAATTTGGCGAAAAATCAGAGGAGATCCTCACCTTGTTGGATGAGCTCATCCTTCAACAGCACCTCAAGGCCATGGCCTGGGAGGAGGGGAGGGGGAATGAGGTGCCTTCTGCCGCATTGTGGCATTAGCCATAGTTGTGCAGCGCCCGCCGGAGTAGTGCGTTGGACGAACCATAGTGGAGCAGTTGCTGAAGACCATGAGAATGAGGGGCGGCACTAGAGGGAGGAGCAGCCAGGGAGATTTGCCCCTACCCGCCGGCCATGTAGCCTAGCTGGACATAGCATCGTCGAGGACCATGCCAGATGGGACCAGTGGCGACGGCTCGCTGGAGGAACCCTAGTGCTGTAGGCAGGGGATCGAGGTAGAGGGAAAGGGGATCGAGAGGAGATGCAGGCGGATAGGGCAATGAACGCTTGCGTGTTTGTTTTTACTTGAGGGTCAGGTGTGACACGGGCGTCAGCAGTTGCATTTTGAGTGTAATATAGGCAGACAACAGAGTCATTTCACTATTCCCCTTCCCTTCAACTTTTAGTGAGGTTCTACCCGAAACACCCCCCTCCAAAGCGAAATTAGTTAAGCCCAAGCCCATAACTCAGAAATGACTTCTTTACATCTTTTATGGCTTATTTTGACAATAAGCCCTGAAAAGGTGAAATCGAACTGGCCCTGAACCTGCAATTCAGTTGTGCTTGCAATGATGAATCACTCCTGCCTGCTATAGTGTACATTTAGGCATCATCATACATGGCATAACCTAATACATGTGCATTCCATTGTAGAATCTGCAATATGCAATGTTTATGTTAGTTCATACGTTGCACATGATGTTTAAATGCCCCTTAAATCTGGTCAGTCAAGTGATGGTCTTTAAGCCTCCTTCTTTGCTTCTTTTCTTGATATGTAAGATTTGCTCACACATCTGTTCAATTGCTTGTTTGCATCAGCCAGCCATACTAGGACTGTTTGCTTTGATTACTTGTTGTTCTTGACCTAACACTCTAACAGAGCTTGTCAATGATTTAAACACTAAGGGCTGCTGTAGTGGGGCCTTGTCTAACTCATAGGTGACATAAAGGTTTGGCTGTACACTAAAGTAGGCTCTCCAAGAGTACCTGGAGATCCGTTTCGAAGGTATGCCTAGTTTTTACATAGTGCAGACATAGTAAATGCTCATTTCATTGTCTGCAAGTGCAAGAGATGCGGCATGTTTCATTGTGGTGTTGTTTTGTTATAATCTCATCCTTTTGTGTTCACAGACTGGAAAGTATGCATATTTATCTTCCAAGGAGACGAGTAACTAGTTTGGGTCACCTTGTAGAGGGGGTGCAATGAAGATAAGATTGAGGATTTCCAAGTACAAGATGTGAGGAAGGAGCCTTGCAAGAGAAGTAGGAGCTGCACTGAGCCTCTTCAATCTGTTAAGGTAAGTCACTGTATGCAACCTCAACAGTTCAATTCCTTGTTTGTTTCAGGCATAGTTAATTTGCTCTTTTCAATTGCTTTATTTGTCCTCGGTTAATGAGATGCCCAAAGAATCATGCCTGATGTTGGGTACTTGTATAACTATTAGTTGACATAATTAAAGGCCTTACCATTTATTTACTCTGCCGAAGTGTGCCTGAAGCTTTGAAGTCTATTAACCAACTATTATTGCATGAGGCTCACAATCTAGTTTATACTAGGCTAATGATTGCATAGTTTTGCCTGCTGTAGTATGTTTGTATGAAACCCTCTACTGTTCATTATGCTCCCTAAGACTTTAATTGAGCTATAGAATGGCCAACTGCTTGCTTACTTAGACGCAACATGTTGTCTAAATTTGTAACTTGTCTATGTTTTGGATTGGGCCCTAACATCATGCTCCTCTGGTGAGCTAAGAGAGATTTCTGTATGCAGGTTGCACAGACTATATTTTTTATAATTTTTAAAATATCACCTGCTTATGCTTCATGACATGTAACATTATTGTTAGTCCTGTTTTGCCATGTAGTACAAAATAGTGTCTTGCTCGCTTCACTATTGTAACTATATTTTTGCCCTAGTCATGTGTACTTACAGAAACATTTCAGGATGAAGTGACATCAACACAAAGATCTACGAGCAGTGCGGCATGGCTGTTACCAAATTATTATGGATTGTAATTGGAATGTGTTGATGTTCTTGAGCATCAACTAGAGGTGGCAAGACAACATGTACATGATTGTCAACGTATAATCAACAAGTTGAGACTGGACATGCAAGTATTAGATGCAGGAGTCAAAAAATGAAACAAGACACTGAGGTAACCACAAAGGAATTGGAGACTTTGCAGACTGAAATTTGTGCTATCTGAATCCGGCCAATTCTATTTTCTGAAGAGATTATAGTTCAAATGGAGTTAAGTTGATGCGCGTCCATGATGTATGAGATGTATTTGCCCAGTGTATGCAATCTGCTGTTTGTGTATGCTTTATTATCACTTGTGCCGAACAATAATGCCAAGTGGGTATAATCGGCTGTAATTTCTTTATTGTATAGTGTAGGATTATTCTTCATTTCTATGCCTTGGTCTCTTTGTTGTATAGTGTATGTTTTTTAGAGGTGATAGTATTGAGTAGGATAATTCTTTGAATATGCTATATCGTTCAAACGGGGGACAACTCGCCCAAACATTGTAGTGACCATGGCCCTCCACGGGCCGTACGATCCATGGGCCATGTACGGGCCGTCGGATCCATGGCCTTCAATGGGCCGTCGGATCCAAGGGCCTTCAATGGGTCGTCAGATCCATGGGCCTTCTACGTATCGTAGGATCCATGGGCCTTCTACGTCTAGTGGGATCCATGGGCCTTGTAAGGGCTGACTCATTTATGGGCCTTGTACGGGCCGTTAATGGGCCGTAGACGGGCTAGAGTGGAAATCGTATGTTTTATGGGCTGACCATAATGGGCCGTTAATAGGCCGTATTTGGTGATGCTATGAAAATGGCCCAACATATTAACGGTCCACAAACGGGCTGACTGTAACGACGGGCTGAATTTGGCCCACAAGCAGAAAATGACAGTAACGGGGCGTAAGTAACCGAATGATGCAGCCCAAGAATAAATGGGCCCTCAGAAGGCCGAAGGATAACTTGGGCTATAAACGACCCAACGGAATAACGGGTAGTTAATGTGTATAAAGTGATACACTGTTCATTACGGGCCAGTTTCACCACGGGCCGGTAATCGGTGTAAAGTGATACACTGTTCATTACGGGCCAGTTTCACCACGGGTCGTTAATGGGCTAAGAGTTACAAAGGGCCTCATATGGGCCGAAAGTCTTCATGGGCCATACATGGGCCAGAAGTGAAAACGGGCTCGAATCATATTGGATGGCCCAGATGATGCTACTGGGCTTAATTCGGATAGGGCGTAACGGGCCTTGGGTTAGCGGGCTGTAAATGGGCTATATGCGAACAGGCCATTAACAGGCTTTCCATGGGCCGGCTCGCCACCTTTTGACCAAGTCAAACGGGCCAGCCTTTTCACAGGAATGGGCCTCTATTGGGCCATGCCACGTGTCGGCGTATCATAGGCGCCTTCTGTCCAATGACCGGATGACATCTGTCCCAACGATGAGCCGACACGTGTTTCCTCTAGCCAATGATGATTTTACACGTGGAAAATCCCCATTGGTCGGGGCTGTTAACGGGTTATCGGATCCAAAACCCGACCCGATAGCTTAACGGCGTTCCGTTACAGTGGATGCCACGTGTCGGTCACCCTTGACGAAAGCACTTCTGTGACGTGCGATTTATCATCATGGAAGTGGACACTTCCGTGATGATAATTTTGGTAATGTCATGGAACACTTCTACGACAGCACAGATATGACTATATTGATTCTGTCATAAAATCGGCATGGATGTACATGCATGACAAAAAAACGCAACCTACTGTGACAAACATGTATCATCACGGAAGTGTTTTTTTTTGTAGTGCCCTCTACTCTCTTGTAATGGATTGAGTTTTCCCTTTGAAGTTATCTTATTGGATTGAGTCTTTAAGGATTTGAGAACACTTGATGTATGTCTTGCGTGGGATACCTGTGGTGACAATGGGGTATTCTATTGATTCACTTGATGTATGTTTTGGTGATCAACTTGCAGGTTCCGTGACCTTGGGAATCTATGCATAGGGGTTGGCACACGTTTTCGTCTTGATTCTTCGGTAGAAACTTTGGGGCACTCTTTGAAGTTCTTTGTGTTGGTTGAATAGATGAATCTGAGATTGTGTGATGCATATCGTATAATCATAACCACAGATACTTGAGGTGACATTGGAGTATCTAGGTGACATTAGGGTTTTGGTTGATTTGTGTCTTAAGGTGTTATTCTAGTACGAACTCTATGATAGATCGAACGAAATAAATAACTTCATGTTATTTTACTACGGACTCTTGAATAGATCAATCAAAAAGGATAACTTTGAGGTGGTTTCGTGCCCTACAATAATCTCTTCGTTTGTTCTTTGCTATTAGTGACTTTGGAGTGACTCTTTGTTGCATGTTGAGGGATAGTTATATGATCCAGTTATGTTATTATTGTTGAGAGAACTTGCACTAGTGAAAGTATGAACCCTAGGCCTTGTTTCCTACCATTGCAATACCGTTTGTGCTCACTTTTATCATTAGTTACCTTGCTGTTTTTATATTTTTCAGATTACAAAAACCTATATCTACCATCCATATTGCACTTGTATCACCATCTCTTCGCCAAACTAGTGCACCTATACAATTTACCATTGTATTGGGTGTGTTGGGGATACAAGAGACTCTTTGTTATTTGGTTGCAGGGTTGCTTGACAGAGACCATCTTCATACTACACCTCCCATGGATTGATAAACCTTAGGTCATCCACTTGAGGGAAATTTGCTACTGTCGTACAAACCTCTGCACTTGGAGGCCCAACAACGTCTACAAGAAGAAGGTTGCGTAGTAGACATCAATACTCGAAGGTAGAGTTAGAATATATGCTTGACAGGAGAAATGATCTGCAGAAGACAAGTAATTTAACTTGTCCGAGAAATGGGATCAAAGAAGAACAATGTGGCCAGAACCATGATTGCAAAAATCAAATCCCAGATGTAAGATGAACCTATACCAAGGGAATAATTAATTTTAAGAGAAGCTTCCATGATAAGATCTACAGCATGTCCATGGGTATGAACACAAAATTCAGGGTCGACTCCCACTTCTTCAATGCATAACCTTCCATTTACTTCTCGTGTTTTGAAATGACATTAATTATTGAAAGTTTTACCTGGGGCAATACCAGATAAGTATGACCCATGGAATATTTCGTGTTCACACAGATTAGGGAAGGCATTGGTTCAACCCATTGGGGCATCTTAGGAACATATGCCATAAACTTCAAGGGTAAATAACACAAGCTCGGTAGTAGAGCATGGTTGAGAAAGTAGAGGATACCATTTACCAAAGGCATTATGCATCAAGGGAAGATCTCAAGGTTTTGAGAATATACCGGAACGCTCGGATAATGCTCCACCAAAGGATCTGGCGGACCGCAAAGAATCTGATGTGAGTATCTAGAAGAGGAAACAATGAAAAGGCATCGAATTATAGAAATAACTGGATAATTCCAAAGCTTAAATACAAAGGAATTATGATTTCCAAATTGGGGGATCAGAAGCAAAGGCTCTGATCAAAAGAGTAGTAAGTTTAATAGAATTGAATAGAGTTAGGTGGGAAATCACTCAAGGTTTGATTTTGCCAAGAACCAGCTCATGTTTGAAGTGACGTCTGAGCCAAAAGGATGAATATCATAAGGATCAACTAATGATTGAGTGCATTCACACACATGTTTGAATCAATAGGATTAGAAAGTAAACCACAACAGATTTCAATGGATTTTGCTAGAAATATGGAAAGTATCCATAATGCAAGCAAACAAGTATTTGTGGAGCAATAGTTGGATCGGATTATCGGAAGATCAGATAGTATTTCAAAGTATCTTGTGAATCATATGATCAAATAAGAATGAACAAATCCTCGATAAGTGTGAGGAAATATCCATAGATGTATTCATGTGAAAATGGAGCTGCAAGGCAGCAGGCACAATGAATTCTTGAAAGATCGGAGTGTATTACGAGGCATCTTGTAATAACAAGAGCAATTGGAAATGAAGGTATGGACAGCAAGTGTATGTAGTTACTCATAGGGACTTATCGATGGTAGGGCATTACAAGGGCAATGAGCACAAAGGTCTCGGGAAAAACATCAGAGAGTATCTTCGGAATCTTCTGGTGCACCAAGCGATCATCTGGAATGAGGGGCTCTCTGGGAGAAAGTAGTTATGAGAATCTAGAGTCAGAGTTAGTAAAATCTTTAACCCGAGTAGAAGAGAGATCAGAGTCCCAAAGTATAGATGAGGAGTAAAAGATCTTAATACCACCCAATAGCGATGTGGGCCCGTAAGACACATATCAATGTTCACTACAAGAAATATGTGAACTTGTGACCACCACTATTGGTCACTGAAAGGTCACAAATTTCCATTTGCGACCTTTTTGTGACCAAAAACAGAAGATCAAAAGTTGGCCGTCATAAACTGACTATAGCGACCTTTCTTCTGGAATGGTCGAAGACGTTTATGACCAAAATATTCCTACTGTGGCGTTTTGGTCACTAGCAACCTCCCCAAGCCACATAGGCATCCAGCGTGGCAAGCTGATGTGGCACAAGATTCAGCCCGGTCCAATTCGGTTTTCTACATGGGCCTAGCCCAACAATTCGGCCTTTTTACTGTATTTTTTTTCTTGTTAATTTTTGCTAGCTACATGGGCTTGGGCCATTAATTCAGCCTTTTTTCTAAGATGCAGCCTTTTACAGTCTATTGATATTTTATTTTCGTCCTTTTTTTGCCACTGGTCCCACCAATCAGATTGGTCCCACTTGTCATGCTTATCACAAAATTGATCCCACACATCAAAAATTTCAAAATCTGTCAAACAACTATTATAACTTGGACCCCCTTGTCAGGTTCCATTTGACAGGTATTCAATACACAATCATTATTTCAAACAATCCAAATAGCAAATGAAATTCGTCCAAAACAACACGGCATTAGTCTATTACAAACATTACAATATACTACAGCCCAGATAAGCCTACTACTGCCTACATTTACAACACATAATATGCTAGTCTTTGTTGATATGCTTCACAGCTTCGAACTTGGATTTGCACTTCACCTGTGCAAAAAAAAAGAATGAACATATAAGAATAAGAATCTGTACAGAACATCAAACAATAGCCAATGAGGGATCCAATAACTTATAAGCAAGAATTGACAGCAAACATGTATTGATACCTAGTGTTGACTGTATCTGCATCTAAACTGAATGTTGATCCAAAGTGTTGACTAAATCTGCATCTAAATTGAATACTCTTAACTGAACATAGACAAGTGATATGCTAATCATGTGTCAGAATGATATCTGATTCAACAAGGTTAACCAAATTTCCCACATAGTTTTGGGGAAATTCTATTTATCTATAGTGATTGGTAGCTATTGATGGCAATGTGACAGTACAGACAGACTTGTGGCTGCTCATTTGTATTCAAGTAACTATGGCAGTGACGCAAATAGACTTGTGGCTGCTCATCACTAGCTATGGCAATGATGCAAACAGACTTGTGGCTACTCATTCACATTCACAGGAACACTTCATCATTCATCTACAAGCAACTATTGACCATCATATCAGACGGGATAGGAAGGGTCACCTGACATATTGAACTCAATGCTGCAGGAGGCCGATGATGTGGTGGTACAGAGCAGGCCCTTTGTGGCTGGCTAGATGCGCCCCTCCTCCTCCTGCTCCTCGAGCAAGACAAGGACGGCGGCCGCTAGGCTCGTTGAGATCGGGATGCTGGGGGAGGCGAGCATGCCGTGAGGTACTCCATGGCGTCGGGCGCATCATGTGCGGCAGGATGCCGATCGCCAGGTTGACCGCGATCATGAACAGCAGCGTCACCAGCACCGTCGCCTGCACGCATTCCAGCCATGTTGACAGTGTCAGAAACTCGACTGATTTTCAAAACGAAGTACTGCTGGTGCTGCTACCGCTGCAGAATTGGTTGGAGATGCACCCACCTTGTTGGTGTAGATGGTCCAGTTGGTGAAGAGCTCTGACAGCATGGCTCCGAGCTGCCCAAAGAGCGCACGGAGGCGCCCACAAAGATGTTGTCTCTGATGAACAGGGTACGTTGAGATTGCAAAGCAGTCCTCCCCTCTTGTCACAGACACTGCAAGACATCACATCTTTCAAAAAAATTTAACCAGTCTCAAGTTAACGTGTGCAGTAAAAGTTACCCTACACCTACAAAACACAACCATGCATGTACAGGCACTATACGTACACAGCAAGACATATCAACATAGACCATAAATGTTCAAGGTTATGCATGATGGATGTTGAGCACTTCTGTTGCTTATTCAGAGTAAAAGGGGGTACCCCAGAAAATTTAAACATATTCGGCTACACGGAACCATGAGCTACCCATTTAGCAAGAACGGTACAGGAACAAACCATGAGCTATCTATCCAGCATATTATGCGCACGCGTGAGAATACTCGGGTATACTTAACTTGGGTTTAGTACCCAGGTACAGTTTAAAAGCATATCAGATTAGGTATACAATCATGCACCTGGGTTTAACTTATCAGGTTTCTTCACTTTCAATTTACACAGTAGAGCAGCTAAATTTACACAGCAGATTTTGAAAGCAACTATAGTTATTCAGAAAACATGGTTGCTGCAACTTTAAGCCAAGCAATACACATTCATGTCAAATATACATGTGTAAGATACTAGAAGCATTTCATTGCATATCTAAGTGTACTGCTATAATTTTACGCCAAGCAGTGCACTAGTACATCAATTACACTAAGCCACAGCCCACTGTTTAAAATAGTATTTTATCATCATTCTTCAATAGCTTGAATTTCAGAACAGCCACTATTTGTATTTTAATGAAAAACACCCCAAGCAAATAACAACAGATGGGCATTAAGACAAAAAAAATTGGCAATCGCAGCATCATGTTTCAGCAGCAATGAAGCTACGGACAACAATATGCATCGGATGGCAACAATAACATCAACAAGTAGAAATAGCAGCATGTCAATCACTGTATAATCAATAAGTAAGCACAAATAGCAGCAGCAAGCATTCTCTCAATCACAAACTACACTAATCAGCACCCCTCTCTCTCAATCTAAATAGCAGCAGCAAGCACGGCAGGAGACCGAGTTGGTTATCCAATGGGAAGTCAGACCAATATGACATGGAAAGGAATCATCCACAACACTCATATAGCACTACTGAAATGTATAGTATTTAAAAGGTTGGTGTCGACGGCGAGGTAGGAGCCCTCGCGCGTCCAGTGCACGGCACAGACGCTGTCCCTCAGCCCCAGATCGCACAGCTTGGTAACCTGGACAACGGTGCCATTAGCAATCTGACCTGAGCGTGATCCATGGATGCAACAAGAAGATGCAAGAAAGAAAGAAAGAAATGCACCTTGCAGCTGGATGCGGACCAGAGGTAGACGCAGGTGCCGAGGCCAACGGCGAGCATGTTCTGCGAGGACCAGTCGACGAGGTTCAGGTAGAAGTCATCCTGCAGGGACGGCGCGTCCAGCACCTGCACGCCGGCGACGACCACACACCAGTTAGTAGTAGATCGGAGATCGGAGAATTCGGTGCGCGCGAGGTGTTTGCGGGAATGGGCGGGCGGGCGGATCAAACCTTGTGGGGCGTCTTGGGGACCTTGCGGGGCGCCTTCTTGGGGGTGGGGGAGCCGGCGCCGCCGGCGCAGTCCAGCTTCTCGGCGAAGGGGGAGAAGGGTGCGGAGGAGCGGTCCGTCTTGAAGCGGAAGAGGTTGTTGGAGCGTGCCTGGCAACGACCTGGCGGGTGGAGTCGTCGTGCCCGGCGACGGCCGCCTCCATCCGAATTTGCCTGCGTGGGGAGCTAGCGGACGAGTGGTGCGGCGATGGGAGGGGAAGCCGAGACCCCTCGCTTCCCCCACCGCGGCCTCCATCGGGTGGGAGACGGAGGGAGACGAAGGCGGGGCGGCGGGGTGCCTCGATCTGGATCGAGGAGCGGGAGGCCGCGCGCTGGATCTTGCCGGAGGGGAGGGAGGAGCAGAGCATGGGGATCTTGGAGCGCGTTGGATCTTGCCGGAGGGGAGGGGAGGGAGGAGAGCGAGGGGAGGGGTGGGTGGCGGCAAGGGGAGGGGAGGTGGGAGGGATCGGGGAGCGCTAGGGTTTGCGGGGGAGGAGTGCAGGCTGTGGCCTGTGGGTTGTTGGGCTAGGTGGCGTGAGAAACGTGACGAGGGAGCGCTGCCGTTGGATCCAGGTGGATCGGACGGTGCTCGATCCATAATCCGTGTGACATGCCTCTGAACCAATCAAAACAAAGTACATGTGCGCGACGTCCATGACCATTTAAGTAGGTCGTAACCGGCTGAAAATAAAGTGCACATCTCTTTGGCTAAGAGAACTGACTCTTTTTGCGCCGTCTTTCGGCGGTTCCCCTCCGCCGGTGACTTCTTGGTCGTCAGCGGTGAGGAGGGTCGTCGGATCCCGCGCGTGTGGATCATTTTAGCTTTAGGTTTTAGGGTCCTAGTAGCTTAGGTTTTAGGGTCCTAGTAGCTTAGGTTTTTGGATCATTCGATGTCTCGACTTCAGGGGCGGAGGCGGCAATACTAAATGAAGAAGCTCTGGATTTTTATCCGGCAAAGCCGCCAGCAAGGACCTCGGCACGTAGAAGAGCAGGGCATCGAGGTGGTGGTCGCGAGTGCGGAGTTCGTCGTCGTCACCTTCGCGGTGACCGAAGATACGTAGTCATACCCGCCGTTTTGACAACATTTTGAAAGAAATTCAAAAAACAATGTTCTCATATTGTGCACAAGGGTGCATAGTAGAATGGAAAACTATGTTGCCTAAGGAAGTTTTCATTTCTTTTGGACAAAAAAATCATTTTCCATTTTTCGAGTGCCCGAAAGGAGGTTTTTTTGTGAAGGACCTCCCAAATAATTGTTGCAAAATTGGACCAAATCATTTTTCTAAAATACTAGGCCATATTTAATGCACAATTGACCAAATGGTTGGGTGTAAAAAGTTTTAATCCACCTCTCGTGAAAAAGACAAATTTCCGCCGATTCAGTTGGAAGCGGGTCAAATTTGAACTGCAGCTGCCTCATAGTTTGCTATTTATTTTTTCCAAAAATCATTTCTAGGTACATAAGTATCTATTTAATCAGAGAAACACCAAAAAAATTCCAAGATTCAACCACTAGCTAGGAACGGTCATTCCCGCAGTTTTGACCGCATTTTGAAACGGGCATAAAAAATTCAAAAAAATCAAAAAATTGGAAAACCTTCACATTGTGTCATTATGTGTGAACAAGTTTCCAGGAAAAATAATAAAATTGTAATACGGTAATTATTTTAAAAAAGTGTTCTTAGAAATGAGCTATCAAGTGTGAAGATTCATGGCTTTCAAGCCAAATGATCAATCTTATGGCCACATTCATGGCATAGTTTGTTCAAATGATCTCATATTGTGCACAAGGGTGCATATTGGAATGGCAAACAATGTTGCCTAAGGAAGTTTTCATTTTTGTTGGACCAAAAAACCATTTTCCATTTTTTGAGTGCCCGAAAGGAGGTTTTTTTGTGAAGGAACTACCAAATAATTGTTGCAAAATTGGACCAAATAATTTTTATAAAATACTAGGCCATATTTAATGCACAATTGACAAAATGGTTGGGTGTCAAAAATTTCGATCCACCTCTGGTGAAAAAGACAAATTCCCGCCGATTCACTTGGAAGCGGGTCAAATTTGAACTGCAGCTGCCTCATAGTTTGCTATTTATTTTTTCCAAAAATCATTTCTAGGTACATAAGTATCTATTTAATTAGAGAAACACCAAAAAAATTCCAAGATTCAACCACTAGCTAGGAACGGTCAAGCCCGCCGTTTTGACCGCATTTTGAAACGGGCATAAAAAATTCAAAAAAAATCAAAAAATTGGAAAACCTTCGCATTGTGTCATTATATGTGAACAAGTTTCCAGGAAAAATAATAAAATTGTAATACGGTAATTATTTTAAAAAAGTGTTCTTAGAAATGAGCTATCAAGTGTGAAGATTCATGGCTTTCAAGCCAAATGATCAATCTTATGGCCACATTCATGGCATAGTTTGTTCAAATGATCTCATATTGTGCACAAGGGTGCATATTGGAATGGCAAACAATGTTGCCTAAGGAAGTTTTCATTTTCGTTGGACGAAAAAACCGTTTTCCTTTTTTCGAGTGCCCGAAAGGAGGTTTTTTTGTGAAGGAACTACCAAATAATTGTTGCAAAATTGGACCAAATCATTTTTATAAAATACTAGGCCATATTTAATGCACAATTGACAAAATGGTTGGGTGTCAAAAATTTTGATCCACCTCTGGTGAAAAAGACAAATTCCCGCCGATTCAGTTGGAAGCGGGTCAAATTTGAACTGCAGCTGCCTCATAGTTTGCTATTTATTTTTTCCAAAAATCATTTCTAGGTACATAAGTATCTATTTAATTAGAGAAACACCAAAAAAATTCCAAGATTCAACCACTAGCTAGGAACGGTCAAGCCCGCCGTTTTGACCGCATTTTGAAACGGGCATAAAAAATTCAAAAAAAATCAAAAAATTGGAAAACCTTCGCATTGTGTCATTATATGTGAACAAGTTTCCAGGAAAAATAATAAAATTGTAATACGGTAATTATTTTAAAAAAGTGTTCCCAGAAATGAGCTATCAAGTGTGAAGATTCATGGCTTTCAAGCCAAACGATCAATCTTATGGCCACATTCATGGCATAGTTTGTTCAAATGATCTCATATTGTGCACAAGGGTGCATATTGGAATGGCAAACAATGTTGCCTAAGGAAGTTTTCATTTTTGTTGGACGAAAAAACCATTTTCCATTTTTCGAGTGCCCGAAAGGAGGTTTTTTTGTGTAGGAACTACCAAATAATTTTTGCAAAATTGGACCAAATCATTTTTATAAAATAATAGGCCATATTTAATGCACAATTGACAAAATGGTTGGGTGTCAAAAATTTTGATCCACCTCTGGTGAAAAAGACAAATTTCCGCCGATTCAGTTGGAAGCGGGTCAAATTTGAACTGCAGCTGCCTCATAGTTTGCTATTTATTTTTTCCAAAAATCATTTCTAGGTACATAAGTATCTATTTAATCAGAGAAACACCAAAAAAATTCCAAGATTCAACCACTAGCTAGGAACGGTCAAGCCCGCCGTTTTGACCGCATTTTGAAACGGGCATAAAAAATTCAAAAAAAATCAAAAAATTGGAAAACCTTCGCATTGTGTCATTATATGTGAACAATTTTCCAGGAAAAATAATAAAATTGTAATACGGTAATTATTTTAAAAAAGTGTTCTCAGAAATGAGCTATCAAGTGTGAAGATTCATGGCTTTCAAGCCAAACGATCAATCTTATGGCCACATTCATGGCATAGTTTGTTCAAATGATCTCATATTGTGCACAAGGGTGCATATTGGAATGGCAAACAATGTTGCCTAAGGAAGTTTTCATTTTCGTTGGACGAAAAAACCATTTTCCATTTTTCGAGTGCCCGAAAGGAGGTTTTTTTGTGAAGGAACTATCAAATAATTGTTGCAAAATTGGACCAAATCATTTTTATAAAATACTAGGCCATATTTAATGCACAATTGACAAAATGGTTGGGTGTCAAAAATTTTGATCCACCTCTGGTGAAAAAGACAAATTCCCGCCGATTCAGTTGGAAGCGGGTCAAATTTGAACTGCAGCTGCCTCATAGTTTGCTATTTATTTTTTCCAAAAATAATTTCGAGGTACATAAGTATCTATTTAATCAGAGAAACACCAAAAAAATTCCAAGATTCAACCACTAGCTAGGAACGGTCAAGCCCGCCGTTTTGACCGCATTTTGAAACGAGCATAAAAAATTCAAAAAAAATAAAAAAATTGGAAAACCTTCGCATTGTGTCATTATATGTGAACAAGTTTCCAGGAAAAATAATAAAATTGTAATACGGTAATTATTTTAAAAAAGTGTTCTCAGAAATGAGCTATCAAGTGTGAAGATTCATGGCTTTCAAGCCAAATGATCAATCTTATGGCCACATTCATGGCATAGTTTGTTCAAATGATCTCATATTGTGCACAAGGGTGCATATTGGAATGGCAAACAATGTTACCTAAGGAAGTTTTCATTTTCGTTGGACGAAAAAACCATTTTCCATTTTTCGAGTGCCCGAAAGGAGGTTTTTTGTGAAGGAACTACCAAATAATTGTTGCAAAATTGGACCAAATCATTTTTATAAAATACTAGGCCATATTTAATGCACAATTGACAAAATGGTTGGGTGTCAAAAATTTTGATCCACCTCTTGTGAAAAAAGACAAATTCCCGTCGATTTAGTTGGAAGCGGGTCAAATTTGAACTGCAGCTGCCTCATAGTTTGCTATTTATTTTTTCCAAAAATCATTTATAGGTACATAAGTATCTATTTAATCAGAGAAACACCAAAAAAATTCCAAGATTCAACCACTAGCTAGGAACGGTCAAGCCCGCCGTTTTGACCGCATTTTGAAACGGGCATAAAAAATTCAAAAAAAAATCAAAAAATTGGAAAACCTTCGCATTGTGTCATTATATGTGAACAAGTTTCCAGGAAAAATAATAAAATTGTAATACGGTAATTATTTTAAAAAAGTGTTCTCAGAAATGAGCTATCAAGTGTGAAGATTTATGGCTTTCAAGCCAAATGATCAATCTTATGGCCACATTCATGGCATAGTTTGTTCAAATGATCTCATATTGTGCACAAGGGTGCATATTGGAATGGCAAACAATGTTGCCTAAGGAAGTTTTCATTTTTGTTGGACCAAAAAACCATTTTCCATTTTTTGAGTGCCCGAAAGGAGGTTTTTTTGTGAAGGAACTACCAAATAATTGTTGCAAAATTGGACCAAATAATTTTTATAAAATACTAGGCCATATTTAATGCACAATTGACAAAATGGTTGGGTGTCAAAAATTTTGATCCACCTCTTGTGAAAAAAGACAAATTCCCGCCGATTCAGTTGGAAGCGGGTCAAATTTGAACTGCAGCTGCCTCATAGTTTGCTATTTATTTTTTCCAAAAATAATTTCTAGGTACATAAGTATCTATTTAATCAGAGAAACACCAAAAAAATTCCAAGATTCAACCACTAGCTAGGAACGGTCATTCCCGCAGTTTTGACCGCATTTTGAAACGGGCATAAAAAATTCAAAAAAATCAAAAAATTGGAAAACCTTCACATTGTGTCATTATGTGTGAACAAGTTTCCAGGAAAAATAATAAAATTGTAATACGGTAATTATTTTAAAAAAGTGTTCTTAGAAATGAGCTATCAAGTGTGAAGATTCATGGCTTTCAAGCCAAATGATCAATCTTATGGCCACATTCATGGCATAGTTTGTTCAAATGATCTCATATTGTGCACAAGTGTGCATATTGGAATGGCAAACAATGTTGCCTAAGGAAGTTTTCATTTTCGTTGGACGAAAAACCATTTTCCATTTTTCGAGTGCCCGAAAGGAGGTTTTTTGTGAAGGAACTACCAAATAATTGTTGCAAAATTGGACCAAATCATTTTTATAAAATACTAGGCCATATTTAATGCACAATTGACAAAATGGTTGGGTGTCAAAAATTTTGATCCACCTCTGGTGAAAAAGATAAATTCCCGCCGATTTAGTTGGAAGGGGGTCAAATTTGAACGGCAGCTGCCACATAGTTTGCTATTTATTTTTTCCAAAAATCATTTTTAGGTACATAAGTATCTATTTAATCAGAGAAACACCAAAAAAATTCCAAGATTCAACCACTAGCTAGGAACGGTCAAGCCCGCCGTTTTGACCGCATTATGAAACAGGTATAAAAAATTCAAAAAAATTCAAAAAATTGGAAAACCTTCGCATTGTGTCATTATATGTGAACAAGTTCCCAGGAAAAATAATAAAATTGTAATACGGTAATTATTTTTAAAAAATGTTCTCAGAAATGAGCTATCAAGTGTGAAGATTCATGGCTTTCAAGCCAAATGATCAATCTTATGGCCACATTCATGGCATAGTTTGTTCAAATGATCTCATATTGTGCACAAGGGTGCATATTGGAATGGCAAACAATGTTGCCTAAGGAAGTTTTCATTTTCGTTGGACGAAAAAACCATTTTCCATTTTTCGAGTACCCGAAAGGAGGTTTTTTTGTGAAGGAACTACCAAATAATTGTTGCAAAATTGGACCAAATCATTTTTATAAAATACTAGGCCATATTTAATTCACAATTGAAAAAATGGTTGGGTGTCAAAAATTTTGATCCACCTCTGGTGAAAAAGACAAATTCCCGCCGATTCAGTTGGAAGCGGGTCAAATTTGAACTGCAGCTGCCTCATAGTTTGCTATTTATTTTTTCCAAAAATCATTTCTAGGTACATAAGTATCTATTTAATCAGAGAAACACCAAAAAAATTCCAAGATTCAACCACTAGCTAGGAACGGTCAAGCCCGCCGTTTTGACCGCATTTTGAAACGGGCATAAAAAATTCAAAAAAAATCAAAAAATTGGAAAACCTTCGCATTGTGTCATTATATGTGAACAAGTTTCCAGGAAAAATAATAAAATTGTAATACGGTAATTATTTTTAAAAAGTGTTCTCAGAAATGAGCTATCAAGTGTGAAGATTCATGGCTTTCAAGCCAAATGATCAATCTTATGGCCACAATCATGGCATAGTTTGTTCAAATGATCTCATATTGTGCACAAGTGTGCATATTGGAATGGCAAACAATGTTGCCTAAGGAAGTTTTCATTTTCGTTGGACGAAAAAACCATTTTCCATTTTTCGAGTGCCCGAAAGGAGGTTTTTTTGTGAAGGAACTACCAAATAATTGTTGCAAAATTGGACCAAATCATTTTTATAAAATACTAGGCCATATTTAATGCACAATTGACAAAATGGTTGGGTTTCAAAAATTTTGATCCACCTCTGGTGAAAAAGATAAATTCCCGCCGATTTAGTTGGAAGCGGGTCAAATTTGAACGGCAGCTGCCACATAGTTTGCTATTTATCTTTTCCAAAAATCATTTCTAGGTACATAAGTATCTATTTAATCAGAGAAACACCAAAAAAATTCCAAGGTTCAACAACTAGCTAGGAACGGTCAAGCCCGCCGTTTTGACCGCATTTTGAAACGGGCATAAAAAATTCAACAAAAATCAAAAAATTGGAAAACCTTCGCATTGTGTCATTATATGTGAACAAGTTCCCAGGAAAAATAATAAAATTGTAATACGGTAATTATTTTTAAAAAGTGTTCTCAGAAATGAGCTATCAAGTTTGAAGATTCATGGCTTTCAAGCCAAATGATCAATCTTATGGCCACATTCATGGCATAGTTTGTTCAAATGATCTCATATTGTGCACAAGGGTGCATATTGGAATGGCAAACAATGTTGCCTAAGGAAGTTTTCATTTTCGTTGGACGAAAAAACCATTTTCCATTTTTCGAGTGCCCGAAAGGAGGTTTTTTTGTGAAGGAACTACCAAATAATTGTTGCAAAATTGGACCAAATCATTTTTATAAAATACTAGGCCATATTTAATGCACAATTGACAAAATGGTCTGGTGTAAAAAATTTTGATCCACCTCTCGTGAAAAAGACAAATTTCTGCCGATTCAGCTGGAAGCGGGTCAAATTTGAACTGCAGCTGCCTCATAGTTTGCTATTTATTTTTTCCAAAAATCATTTCTAGTTACATAAGGACCTATTTAATCGTAAACTCGCATGCCCGCCGCGTGGTCACCGCGTGACCGTGGCGTTGCCATGTGTTCTGGGCGGCCTAGGCATGTCTAGTGGGTTGGGCACTCCCCAGGTAGGTGCTAGGAAGAAAATCACAACATAAGATTCTCACGAGGAGACCGATCGATGCTCAAACATGAATAAGCAGCCAAGTGTTTGATTTGCGGTATGGGAAATGCACATGGCTAATGGGCGTGAGTTTTGGCTGAGGATGATCAGTTACTAAGGAGACCATCTTCACAAATTTTCAGCTCAAAAGGAGGAGCCTAGGTGGTACTTGCTTTACAAAGTACCACACTGGACATAAATACGAATGTTGAAGCTGGGCTCAAAATAATGAATGAATTGAGCTGGAATTTGGTGGAGGATGGTTATTTGGGCATAGGAAAGCACTGTAGAAAATGGATACCATTTGGACATGCCAAAGTGGTACTTCCTTCACAAAGTGCTGCTTTGAATAGAATAGGAAAATGAATATTTTTGAATTATTTTTGAACTAGGCAAGGAATGTTTTTGACATATTTGATGAAGATATGATCCAAAACATTTATGAGAATTTTTTGGGAATTTTTGGAATAACAGAAATATAGGTTGCTTCACAACCTAGGGCAAAAACTGCCACATGGACATGACACATAGGCAAAACTGATGAGATGGCGCCTAGTCGTCACAACCCACCATAATCTACAAGGCTATGACCATCTATATTGGTCATTAACAACTAGAAATAAGGCAGCGGACTAGCACTGTTTGCTTTGTGACCATTTCGTGTAAGGAAATTACGACCTTTCTGACCAAAATGGTCACAATGGTTTAGGGTTTGGAGCCCCCCGAACAGCTTTTGACCAATTGGTCTGAAATGGTCAATAAATCTATGACCAATTCTTCCAGGGTCACTGACAAAAGGTCACAAATTGACATATTTCTTGTAGTGGTTAGTAAAGTTTTTCAGTGACTAGACTCAACTTCGGCCAAACAGTTGGAAGGGGGGCTACCTACAGGCAATCGGCTCTGATACCAACTTGTGACGCCCCCGATTCAATCATACACTAATCATACATGCAAATGTGTATGATCAAGATCAAGAACTCACGGGATGATATCACAACACTACTCTAGAAACAAATTAAAATAATACAAGCTTTATATTACAAGCTAGGGGCCTTGAGGGCTCGAATACATAAGCTCGAATACAAACGAGTCAGCAGAAGCAACAATATCTGAGTACAGACATGAGTTAAACAAGTCTTCCTTAAGATGCACCACCATCTGCTTAGTTTACTCATCATATATGTCAAGATGCCATGCCCATCCATTATCAATACATATTCCATATGCCATCGTACCATGTTTTTTCACTCAAATGTTGTTCTTGTCCATAAGACATCAAAAAGGAAGAGGGTGATTGCCGAACCTGAAGGAGCACCAGCAAAGTCCTTGAAAAATGTGGTGGTGCTGGAAAAATTAGATAGCACCCCACTTATATTATTGGCTCTACAACCAGTGACACAAAACATAGGACCGACTCCAGCAGACTGTACCCATACTTCATTGGCCACACCACTAGCCCCACCACACAGGACCTGCACTCCCACAAAAGGTATGCCAATTTCAATTGCCATAGCACCAGCCATACCACAGAAAAATCCCACTCTAGCAAAAAGTACAGCAAGTCCACCAGCCGAAGACCTATCCCAACTGCAGAGACGGCCGATTCCTACAGATTGGAACCCCATTCCAGTTTATCCCAGTTTAAAAGACAATGCTTCCAATGTTATTAGGGACTACGTGCATATATTCCCATCATGGGAAGATTATAGTGAAGACAAACACCATTTTCACACCTTCCTGTCCCACTTACGTGTAAGTGCTATTATTCATGGTGATTATTTTCCTATTTTCTGTTGATTGAACACATCAATGATTTACATTACATTGTTGTAAGTAGGCGAAGGTAAATCTGGATAGTCATGACAAGCAAAGCTTACTTGTGCTTTTCAAGGAAGCATTGCAGCAGTATTGATGATAACTGAGGAAATCACACTTTGATGGTAAGTCTATAAACGAATTTCCGGTGAAGTCTCATGTGCCAAATTTAGTAGACATTGAATGGGAAAACCTTGTAATGCACTGGCCTCGTTCCCAGGATGAGATACTATCAATGATATCACATGAAAAAATTTGAACTTCTCTTTTCCGCATGAGCCTTACGGATCTCTTTTGCAGGAAATCTACTCGAAGAAGAATTTTGGTTTGAAAAGGACGACAGGATATCGCAAATATGCTGCCCGCTGCTTTGCTCTTGTTAGTACTTGTTATCCTGTATCGTACTTGCATTCATACCTGGTTCATTATGTGACAATGGTATGCATGATAGCTTGCTTATAAATTGTTTGTTCCAAATTATCTGATCTGTATTAATGGTTACATTAGTGTAGAATATATCCAATGCCAATGAAAAGTTTAGCTCTGCATTGTTCTTCTAAGTACCTGCTGTCCTTTATCAGTGTGCTTATATTGACAGCTAGTTGTTCATGTACCATCACTCTGCAGCTTATTTTCCTTTGCCCTCCATTTTCTACACATCAGATCTATATTTACCCTTACCATAAGGTTGGATAACACCGATGGTACTGAAGAAGTTTAGCTCTGCATTGCACTTTTGAAAGGATCGATATAGTTGACTAGACGGGGGTGAATAGGCACCTAACAATTTTTAAACTTTTCTTTACCAATTTAAACTTTGCAACAAGATAGGTTGTCTAGATATTCAACTATGCGAGCAACCTATATGATGCAATAACAACTAGCACATAAGCAAGCAAGGGATACAACACAAATAAGCTTGCACAACTAAAGGCACGAGATAGCCAAGAGTGGAGCCGGTGGAGACGAGGATGTGTTACCGAAGTTCCTTCCTTTTAAAGGGAAGTACGTCTCTGTTAGAGCGGTGTGGAGGCACAATGCTCCCCAAGAAGCCACTAGGGCCACCGTATTCTCCTCATGCCCTCACACAATGAGAGATGTCGTGATTCCACTATTGGTGCCCTTGAAGGCGGCGACCGAACCTTTACAAACAAGATTGGGGCAATCTCCACAACTTAATTGGAGGCTCCCAACGACACCACAAAGCTTCACCATAATGGATTATCGCTCTGAGGTGACCTCAACCGTCTAGGGTGCTCAAACACCCAAGAGTAACAAGATCCGCTAGGGATTAGTGGGGGGGTCAAATTTCTCTTGGTGGAAGTGTAGATCGGGGCCTTCTCAACCAATCCCGAGCAAATCAACAAGTTTGATTGGCTAGGGAGAGAGATCGGGTGAAAATGGAGCTTGGAGCAACAATGGAGCTTTTGGGGGAAGAGGTAAGTCAACTTTGGGAAGAATAGACCTTTATATAGTGGGGGAAGCAATCCAACTGTTACCCCCCAAGCAGCCACGCACAGAGTGGTACTACCGCTTGGGCAGGGCGGTAATACCGTTGTATCAGTGGTACTATCGTTCCCTCCCAGCGGTACTTCCGCGCTCACGAGGGTAGGAGGGACCTGGGCCCAGAGCGGTACTACCGCGGGAGTACGGGCGGTACTACCGCTTGGAGCGGTACTACCGCCACTACTGCCGCTACTAGTACCGCAAAACCCGACACGAAAGACAGAGGTCTCGAGTCGAGGCGGTAGTAGGCCGGAACCACAGTGGTACTATGGCCGAAGACAGCAAGCGGTACTACCGCTTGGGGAGCGGTACTACTGCTTGACGTGCTTCGGCGGTACTACCGCTGAGGACCGCGGTACTACCGTTGGGACAGGTCAAGGCAGGCAAGGATAGAAAAGGTAGCTCCAATGAAGCGGAAAGGAACGACGGGTGTGATAAGGATGTGTACATTTTGATTCCACCCTAGCCTTACCAAAGTGGATCCCCTCTAGATAGTATGGTGACTCCTACGAAACTAGTCCACCAACAGAGAAATGAAGGAGCTATACCGTCTTAACTAAAACACCGAGGGGAGGGAATCGTCTCATGCAAAAGGATGAATCTCTGAGAAACTCAACGCACACGATTAGTCCGCAAAAGCATTGTCATCAATCACCAAAACACCTTGGGGATAAATATGCCCTTACAATATCCCCCTTTTTGGTGGATTGATGACAATATGGGATTTGCACAAACGGGAAAGACATATGACATGCACAAAACCCCACGGTCCTAGAATGTAGCTGGGCTCCCCGTAGATGTGTTCTATATAGATAAGTGCTTTGGACTGCATGGCACACATACTAGGATCAACGCTCCCCCTACATTATAGGGACCAACAACCTAAGCAGGGTATATGAGAGTAGAGTAAATAACAGGATAAGCATGCAACTCATAATCTAGGAAGACATAGATTACGATAAACTAAAGATAAGGTAGCATATATCTCACACCATATGTCTGGAACTTAGGTCTCACTAACACAAAACCAAACAAAGAAAATGGCAAGAAAGCACACCAAAAATAAGACACACTCGCGAAACAGACAACGACGACACAAACGGCGAGAAAGCACACCACAAAGAAGACACACTCATGAAAAAGACAACGACGACACAAATCCCTAAACTCTCTCCCCCTTTGGCATCGAGACACCAAAAAGAGAGGGAGTGTTGCTATGGGTCTAGGTGATAGCAAGGTCGCAAACATCAGATCTCAGCGTGATCGTCTTCGCCACCGTCGTTGGTCGGGAACTGCTCGGCATCAGAATCTGTCCACGGGCTGTGCTGCTGAACCCAGTCCTCCTCCTCAGTAAGCTGGTCCTCAGATCCACTGAGAACGATAACACCCATCTAACGCATGAGCTCCTTGTGACGACCCCTGGCCTTCTTCTCAGCAACATGAGTCATGTACTAGCTGTGAGACTCCATGCAGAACAGCTTCTTTACCTTGAGCTTGAGCTTCTTTGCCCAAGAGGGCTCTGCCCCAGAAGGCTCATAATCATCATCATCCTCAGCCTCAGCCTCCTCCTCGGTCTCCATGGCAGCAGCAGACGATGCACCCCCAGACTTAGGGGCCTGAGTGCCCCAGTTGTCCTTCCTCACACGCTTCACCTCATGAGACACCAGCTCTCCAGTATCTAGCATAACCTTGGGATAGACATGATCCCAGGCCTTCTCAATAAGCAGCATGATGAAAGGGCCATAGATCGGGCACTTACGCTCGAAGATGGCAGATAGGAGTTCAGACCACATAACATGAGAGATGTCCAGGGACTCGCCAGTGTTTTCTTCCTTCTCACGCTGGCAGAAGAGAAGCATGTCCACGAGATAAGAATGAACCATATCCAGGTTCCTGATGAGAGGGAAAAGAGTCTCATGAAAGACACGGTGAAGAATATCCAGAAAGGCAGGCAGCTCATAAGTTTCCTTCTTAGTCTTAGGGTTGATCTTCAGCATGCAATAGGGCCAGAGAGCTTGCTTGTGAGTAGAGGTTGTGTTGCGGTGAGGGTGAAAGCCGATAGGAGACACAAGCCCGTGATCTTCCACCCCAATCAACTCCATGAACGCCTTCCACTTGACAGAAAGCAACTTGCCATTGGTCATCCAAGTCAGTGTCATGTCCTCATCAGTCCCGAGATGAACCGTGGCATAGAATTGGGCCACAATATCAGCATCATAATCTTTGTTGAATTGCATGATACCAAGAATGTTCAGTTGAGTGCACATCTGAAGAGCTTCACCAAAGTACTCAGGATCCTTCTCCATATAGTCGGTGTCGACGGAGCGCACGTTAACATAGAGGTTCTTCTTGGCCTTGAGCACATCAAAGAATATGGCAAACTGAAACCTGTTCCAGAACGGATGGTTGACCAAAGTGGGATCTTGGTCTGCCTCATAGGGGTTGCAGCGATGCCTTGCCCAAAACTCCTTGGCTTGCATCTCCGGCACAGTTTTGCCAGATTGCTTTGGCTTGACAGTAGACTTCTTCTTGAGTTGAGGTGGAGGTGGAGCACTTGAGGAACCTCCTGCAGAATCAGTTGTACGGTAATGCTTGGACGTGGCACGACCGGGGTTGATACGCCGAGCCTGATGCTCAGGATGTTCATCACCTGGAACCACACACAAGAACATGCAAAACAACCAGAAAGAATGAGCATAAGCCACCAAACACAACAAAAGGATCACTGAGTGGTAAGAGTACGATGGAACTTGGTAGAAAGCGGTAGTACCGCGACCTGTGAGCGGCAGTACTGCTCCAAGCGGTAGTACCGCTCCAGAGGGAGCGGTAGTACCGTTCGAGACGGGGAAACAGCGGTTTCCTACTGCTGTGGTCAGATCCGGCACTACCATCCTACCAAATTCAAAAATACTTCTACCAACCACTAATCCAAACTGCCTAGATGCCTTCTCCATCCTACTCAAGCCTAGATTTGGCCAAAAATCTAGAGATGCAACCACTATTGCCCCTAAGATGCTAGATTGGAAATCTAGACAAGAAGAGAGAGGGAACGGGGGCAATACCGGCATCCATGGCAAGAGGACAAGGTGGGGATCGACTCCACCGAAGGGAATGGAGAGGGACGCCCCAGAGAAGGAGATCCGCCGGAGCCCTCCCACGGCGCCAGTTGCTGGAGGGATGAGACGGAGCGAGGGGGCAAGCGAATGGGTATGGGGGAGAGAAACCTCCCCCTGTCCACGACATAACCCCCTGACACCGCCCCGCAGCGGTAGTACCGTGCTGGTGGGCGGTAGTACCGCTTATAAGCGGTAGTACCGTGCACCACCAGCGGTAGTACCGCCCAGCAACAAAAAGGCACTAGACAGAATGGCTAAGCTCAAAAGGAAACGGAGAAACACAACCAAGAAGGAGGAAAGACCAACACGGCCACAAACACACTAACAAGGGGCCAAAACACACCTCTTCAAGAGAGGGCGGTGGCCGAGGCCACCTATATTTGAGTCAAGAGGTATGGCGTCGCGAAGATTTTAACCTTGGACCCATGACCAAAACTCGTCCTTGAAGCACAAGTACCATCAAAAATGGTTAATGTGAAAGACTAGATCAATTTATGCATAATGGGGGGAGGGAGAGTTCATTGAGAGAACAACACTCCCCCTATGTCCATGCCTACACCTAAACTAGACAACAAGTTGAGTGAGGTGGGGTGTGCAAGGCTCAAGTCACATTGCTCGAACCAATGATGTTTAGCTCATGCCTTAACTCGCGAAATCTTGCTTCATCCAAGGGCTTCATGAAAATATCTGCAAGGTTATCATGAGTGTTGACATACTTGAGCTCGATCTCCCCTCACCTAATGTGATCCCAGATGAAGTGATACCGAATCTCAATATGCTTCGTCTTGAAATGTTGCACCGGGTTGAGAGAAATCTTGATGGCACTTTCATTATCACAGCAAAGAGGCACTTTGTCACAAATGACACCATATTCCTTTAAAGTTTGCCTCATCCATAAGAGTTGTGCACAACAACTACCGGCCGCCACATATTCCGCTTCGATGGACGAGAGAGACACACAACTTTGCTTCTTGGAAGACCAACTCATGAAAGAGCAACCAAGAAATTGACACCCTCCGGAAGTGGACTTCCTATCCACTTTGTCTCCCGCCCAATCGGAATCCATAAATCCTTCAAGCTTGAAGTTTTCTCCTCTTGGGTACCATAGGCCAAAGTTTGGGGTATGAGCCAAATATCGAAAGATTCGCTTGACCGCCACATAGTGGCTTTCCTTTGGTGCGGCTTGAAACCGTGCACACATTCCCACACTCAACATGATATCCGGTCTAGATGCACAAAGGTAAAGCAAGGATCCAATCATAGAGCGATATACCTTTTGATCCACCGCTTTACCATTGGGATCAATGTCAAGTTGGCACTTGGTAGGCATTGGAGTAGAAGCCGGCTTGACATCACTTATCTTGAATCTCTTTAGCATGTCTTGAGTGTATTTGGCTTGGTTGATGAAGGTACCTTCTCTTCTTTGTTTGATATCAAAACCAAGGAAGAACTTCAACTCTCCCATCGAAGACATCTTGAACTTAGAGGTCATGAGAGCGGCAAATTCTTCATTGAAAGATTTGTTAGGGGAACCAAAGATAATGTCATCAACATATAGTTGGCACACAAAGAACTCCCCTTTGACCTTCTTAGTAAAAAGAGTGGGATCGATTTGCCCAACTTCAAATCCACGATCTTGTAACAACTCGGTAAGGTGGTCATACCACGCACGTGGGGCTTGTTTAAGGCCGTAGAGTGCCTTGTCGAGTTGATACACATGATCCGGGAAGTAAGGATCCTCGAACCCGGGGGTTGCTTGACATAAACCAACTCATTAATAGGACCATTAAGAAAAGCACTTTTCACATCCATTTGTTATAACTTAAAGTTGTGATGGGAAGCATAAGCAATCAACAAACGAATGGATTCAAGGCGAGCAACGGGAGCAAAGGTTTCATCGTAGTCGATACCCTCGACTTGGGAGTAGCCTTGTGCTACCAATCTTGCCTTGTTGCGAATGATGTTCCCATGAGCGTCTTGCTTGTTCTTGAAAATCCACTTGGTTCCAATGACGTTATGGTTCCCCGATGGCCGTGGCACCAATCTCCACACCTTGTTGTACTCTAAGTTGTTGAGTTCTTCATGCATGGCATTGAGCCAATCCGAATCTTCGAGTGCCTCATAGACCTTTTGGGGTTCAACACAAGAGACAAACGTGTGATGTTCACAATAGTTTGCTAATTGTCTACGAGTGCTTACCCCTTTCTTTGGCTTCCAACCACATTCTCCTTGAGATGCCCTTTGGTGGTGAGCTTGGAAGCAATCTTCACGGCACGATGCTCTAATTCCTCCTCGGATGTGGAAGGAGGAGGATCAACTTGAGTATCTTGAGCGCCGTCTTGAGCTTGTTTGAGATCTTGAGCTTGCTCTTGATCGTGAACTTGCTCGAGGGGGAGAACTTGACCTTGGGCATCATTTGGCGGTTCACCACCATCTTGAGGTTGATCTTGCCCTTGGTCTTGTTCATGAGGTTGAGGGCCTTCACTTTGTTCTTCGGAAGTGTGTGGGTCTTGGGGAGGTGATGGCTCCACTTGAGTGGAGCATTGTCCTTCTCCTTCGGCCACAAGGGGTTCCTCAATGGGTAGAATATGACCAACACCCATTCTTCTTATGGCTTGGGGAAGAATTTCATCACCTACATCACAAGTACCACTTTGCTCTACTTGGGAGCCGTTATTTTCGTCAAACTCCATGTTACACGTCTCCTCAATGAGTCCGGTGGACTTGTTGAGGACACGGTAAGCATGAGAGTTTGTAGCATAACCAAAAAATATGCCCTCATAAGCTCTAGCCTCAAATTTAGACAAACGAACACCTTTCTTGAGAATGAAACACTTACACCCGAACACCCGGAAGTACTTGAGATTGGGCTTGTTACCGGTGGGAATGTCATAAGGAGTCTTGTTCAAGCCTTTGCGGAGATAGAGCCGATTTGATGCATGACACGCGGTGTTGATGGATTCGGCCCAAAAGTTGTATGGAGACTTGAACTCCGCCATCATGGTCCTTGCCGCATCCATCAACGTCCGGTTCTTCCTCTCCACACCACCATTTTGTTGAGGGGTGTATGGAGCGGAATATTGATGTTTGATCCCCTCATCACTAAGGAACTCATCCAAGGTGTAGTTCTTGAACTCGGTGCCGTTGTCACTTCTTATTGTCAAGATCTTTGCATCATGTTGTCTTTGAGCTTCATTTGCAAAGTCGATGACGGTTTGTTGAGTTTCACTCTTCCTCTTGAAGAAATATACCCACGTGTATCTTGAATAATCATCCACAATCACCAAGCAATACTTTCTTCCCCCAAGACTATCAAAGGATGGAGGCCCAAAGAGGTCCATGTGAAGGATCTCCAAGGGTCTCTTCGAATAGATGATAGTCGTGGGAGGGTGAGCCTTCTCATGAAGCTTTCCTTCGATACAAGCACTGCAAGCACGATCTTTGGCAAAACTAACATTTGTTAGTCCACGAACATGGTCCCCCTTGAGAAGACTTTGCAAAGATCTCATATTGACGTGGGCTAAACGGTGATGCCAAAGCCATCCCACATCAACTTTAGCCATTAGGCATGTCGCGGTCTTAGTGGGTCTCTCCGAAAAGTTAATCACATAGAGACCGTTCTCGACATGCCCAACAAAGGCTACTTTAAGAGTCTTGCTCCACAAGAGGGCCACGGTATCAACATCAAAGAAGGTGGCAGAGCCCATGAGTGCAAGTTGACGAACGGAAACTAAGTTGTACGCAAGGGACTCAACAAGCATGACTTTCTCGATCGTTAGATCATGAGAAATGACAACCTTGCCAAGACCCAATACCTTAGAATGTGAGGCATCACCCCACTCGACATTGGTGGGCATAGATGGGATCTTTTGCACGTCCACCACCAAATCCTTGCTCCCGGTCATATGATTTGTTGCTCCACTATCGAGCAACCATGATCCCCCACCAGAAGCAAACACCTACAAGAGATCAATGCTTGGTTTTAGATTTAGTAATGGGTCCTTTGATGTTAGTAACAAGGGTCTTAGGAACCCAAATAGACCATTCAATGTACTCATAAGAAGAACCAACAAATTTGGCATAAACATGCCCATCACTAGCACGGCACAACACATAAGAAGGGTTAAAGTCGCCGGCTTTGTTGGAAGAGATGGCTTTGCCCTTTTTGGCATCACAACTCTTCGCATTGTTCTTCTTCTCCTTAGGAGCACCCTCTCCCTCCTTCACAAGAGTTTTCTTAAGCGGAGGAGGTCGTTTGGTCTTGTCATTCTTCTTCTCGTTCTTCTTCTTGTTCTTGGACTTGGGTGAGAACCCAACTCCCTCCTTGGCCACAACTTCCTTTTGATTGCTCAAAAGGTCATTTAGGTTCTTCTCACCTTGTATGCATGACACAAGGCCTTTCTCGAGTTGTTCCTTCAACTTGGCATTCTCCTCCACAAGATGCACATGCTCACAACACGGGTTAGTAGCATTTGCATTATCAATTAAGACCATGTGAGGAAATGTGGCCTTTTCCTTGGTTAACTTAACTTGGAGTTGAGCATGAGACTCCTTGAGGTTTGCATGAGCACCTTTCAAGACCTTGTGGGCCTTGTCAAGTACATCAAACTCCTCCTCGAGTCTAGCATGATCAACCCCAAGTTTAGCCTTCTCGGAAGTTAGCACACGAGACACAGCAAGAGCATGATCAAGATCTTTCTTTAATTTGGCATGGTCATCATTTTGAGACTCCGCAAGAGCCAAACAATGTTCGTGCTCTTCCTCAAGAGCATTAGAGAGATCCGATATCTCATCAGCATAGTCACGACTATGACCTTCCATCTTAGAGATGGTTTCTTCGTGAGCCTCGATCATGTCATTGGCTTCACCAAGTTGTTCCAAGAGAGCAACAAAGTGCTTCTTGGATTTGCCCTTGAGCTTACTCATAAAGGACTCAAATTCATTTACTTCCTCATTAGACCCCTCACTATCATCAATGCTATCCGTCAAAGAGGGATTAGGAATGATGGTTGTTTTGATGTTGGGGGTTACCTTGTTGGTGGCTTTAGCCATGAGGCACTTGGCGGTGATGTTCTCGTTGGGTGAATCAAAGAGAGACATCCGGGGAGTTGTGGCAATGGCAACGGATGCCATGGCCATTGCTTCACTATCTTCATCATCATCGTCATCCTCACGGTATTCCTCTTGAACCACCAACCCTCGAGTAGGAGTCTTCTTGGTGAAGTTGTTCTTGTTGGGAAAAGACTTGGCTTTGTCTTTTCGGATGAGCTTACCACCATTGTCTTCCCGCTTCTCGTAAGTACAATCCGCAACGAAATGGCTTACATTGCCACAATTGTAACAAGTTCTAACTCGTTGCTTGCCCTTGAAGCCACTTGAGTTGTTCTTGTTGAAGTTGGGTCTTGAGTTCTTCTTGCTCCAAAATTGCCATGAAGCAAGAGCCATGTGCTCGTGATAATCATACTTTGTACCTTCGGGATTGCTCTCCTCATCTTCCTCCTCCTCTTCTTCTTCCACGATAACTTTGGCCTTCAAGGCAAGGTTGGGCTTCTTTGCCCTTTGAGACCGGAGCACTGTGTTATCGGCGGTCTTGTCCAAGATGCTCATAGCAACGAACTCATCCAACACTTCACTTGAGGTCATGGAGTGGAAGTCCGGTCTTTGGCGAATGACGGAGGACATGGCATTGTTGTAGGGCATCATGGCCTTGAGGAACTTGCGTTTGATCCAATTTTCATCCGTGTCCTTGCTCCCATGATCTCGGAGTGAGACCGCAAGTTTGGTTACTCTCCGAAAGAGCTCACGGGGTTCTTCATCTTCCTTCATAGCAAACTCATCAGCCTCATCTTGCACCACTTCATAATTGGAGAGTTGAATGCTCGCACTTCCCCGATAGAGAGACACAACGCAATGCCACGTGTCTTTGGCCACGGCATAGGGTCGAAGGTGAGGGAGATCTTCGGGGAGAATTGATTCTAGGATGATGAAGAGAGCATTCTCATTGAATTGATTATCCACGGCCTCTCTAGGGGTGAAGTTGCTTGGGTCATGTGGATAGAAACCTTCTTCAATGATTCTCTAAAGATTAGTATTCACATGCTTTAAATGACGCTTGAAACGATACACCCAAGAATCAAAATCCTCATTTTTCTCAATCTTAGGAGGAGGACCGACATGATTTAAATGAGTAGAGGGAATCGGTCCACCATAAGTTGGAGGTTCCACATGGGCAAAGATGTCGGTGCCATTTCTACCACTAGTAGAAGGACCCTTTTCACTGTTAGCTTCCCCCTTGTCAGAGGTAGCATCCGTTACCTTGTTAGTGGGATCACTCACTTACATCGGCGAGGTAGACAGTTTAAGTCCTTCTAGGAATTTAGTAAACATGCTTCCAACCTCGGTCGTCATGGAGTTTTTCAATGTGTCTAAAGCCACATTGAATTCCTCATGAGAGACCGCGGTTCCCCCATCGGCCGTAGACGAGGTAGGATTCACACCGGAGTGCTCCTCCACAACGTCTGTGGTGTCAACCATACTCTTCGAATGGTAAAGTCCTTAATAAAGAGACGAGGCTCTGATAACAATTGAAAGGATCGATATAGTTGACTAGAGGGGGGGTGAATAGGCAACTAAAAAAATTTAAACTTTTGTTTACCAATTTAAACTTTGCAACAAGATAGGTTGTCTAGATATGCAACTATGTGAGCAACCTATATGATGCAATAACAACTAGCACATAAGCAAGCAAGGGATACAACACAAATAAGATTGCACAAGTAAAGGCACAAGATAGCCAAGAGTGGAGCCGGTGGAGACGAGGATGTGTTACCAAAGTTCCTTCCTTTTAAAGGGAAGTACGTATCCGTTAGAGCGGTGTGGAGGCACAATGCTCCCCAAGAAGCCACTAGGGCCACCGTATTCTCCTCACGCCCTCACACAATGCGAGATGCCGTGATTCCACTATTGGTGCCCTTGAAGGCGGCGACCGAACCTTTACAAACAAGGTTGGGGCAATCTCCACACCTCCCAACGACACCATGAAGCTTCACCACAATGGATTATGGCTCCGAGGTGACCTCAACCGTCTAGGGTGCTCAAACACCCAAGAGTAACAAGATCCGCTAGGGATTAGTGGGGGGAATCAAATTTCTCTTGGTGGAAGTGTAGATCGGGGCCTTCTCTAGCAATCCTGAGCAAATCAACAAGTTTGATTGGCTAGGGAGAGAGATCAGGCGAAAATGGAGCTTGGAGCAACAATGGAGCTTTTGGGGGAAGAGGTAAGTCAACTTTGGGAAGAAGACACCTTTATATAATGGGGGAAGCAATCCAACCATTACCCCCCAAGCAGCCACGCACAGAGCGGTACTACCGCTTGGGCAGGGAGGTACTACCGCTGTATCAGCGGTACTACCATTCCCTCCCAGCGGTACTGCTGCGCTCACGAGGGTAGCAGGGACCTGGGCCCAGAGCGGTACTACCACGGGAGTACGAGCGGTACTACCGGTTGGAGCGGTACTACCGCCATACTGCCGCTACTAGTACCGCAAAACCCGACACGAAAAACAGAGGCCTCGAGTCGAGGCGGTAGTAGCCCGGAACCACAGCAGTACTACGGCCAAAGACAGCAAGCGGTACTACCGCTTGGGGAGCGGTACTACCGCTTGACGTGCTTCGGCGGTACTACCACTGAGGACCACGGTACTACCGCTGGGACAGGTCAAGGCAGGCAAGGAGAGTAAAGGTAGCTCCAATGAAGCGGAAAGGAACGAAGGGGGTGATAAGGATGTCTACGTATTGATTCCACCCTAGCCTTACCAAAGCGGATCCCCTCTTGATAGTACGGTGACTCCTACGAAACTAGTCCACCAACAGAGAAACGAAGGAGCTACACCGTCTTGACTAAAACATCGAGGGGAGGGAGTCGTCTTGTGCCAAAGGATGAATCTCTGAAAAACTCAACGCACATGATTAGTCTGCAAAAGCATTGTCATCAATCACCAAAACACCTTGGGGATAAATATGCCCTTACAACTTGGCTGTACTTTTTGCCTGTATCGATGTACTTACATTTATAGCTACTTGGTTATGTAGCATCACTCTTCATCTTATCTTAAATATTCTCCATTATTTTCTTATGTTATCACATCTATATTTACTCTTAACAAAATGTAGAATAAAGGCAATGCTTATGAAGAATATTCTATAGAAAACTTCTTTAATTGCCCCCCATCAGCATGGGTAAGGGCTTTATCGACGCGGTCTTCACCACTAATGTAAGTTTGTCCTTCTCAAGCCTTCAAACTTTGTTGTGTATATTTGGTTAGGCATGGCTGCAACGGCTGTTTATTTTTGATGTTTGTATCAAATTGCATGTTTAAAGTTTATTATGTAGTTCATAAACGAAAGTTTGTCCTTCTAAATTCAAGTTTTCAGTTGTACAACCAAGTTCCTTCTTCATATCATGTAAATTTAACTATACAGCGCAAGTCGTCTTCTTTTGCACTGCATCTATGCTTCTGTTCTTGTGAACCTACCCACTACAACACAATGTCATATTCTATAATGTCGTAACTATGAACAATGTCATATCATTCTACTATTATTTAAATCGTCTCTTTATTTGCCAATCTAAAATGGGATAAATTGATAGCACACTAACCATTGATACTTATGAGTTCTTGATCTGTAATCCAGTGGTCTCGTGAAGCTGCCAACTCCTTCACAATGTCATTTCATGTCATGTATTAACCTGAATAATACCATATTGTGTTAATGCTATTTTAAACTTTGTCACTTTATTCGTCAATAAGTAATGTGATGAATTGTCATCACTAATACTTATATGTGCAAAACCTGTTATCAGTCTGCTTGTTTCTCTTTTCAGAGTGAGGAGGATATAAGCATCAAACAAGCATAGTCACATCAGCTTGCTTAGCTGCTTGCGCTGCAGCTCCTGAGCAAAGCTAACCTTTCTTGAACTCTATTGAAGTGATGTTAGTTTTGTATATTATTTTGTCGGTGTGTTTATTTTCATTGTGGCGATCTTTGATGCCTAGTGTATTTAATCTGTTGTCTGCTTGTGCTTTATTATCATAGTGGCGAACTTTGATGCCCAGTGAATGTAATATATCGTCATTTCTTTATTGTATAGCCTAGGTTTTTTATTATTCTTGATACTGCAGTTATTTTATTGTATATATATCCTGTCTTCGCTCCATGAAAAGTAAACTGGCCAAACCATAAAATTACGATACATAACCGGGCCGTCGTCACTATGTTTGGGCCGCATCATGGGCCCAGTCATCTTGGTCCGTTAACATGCCTAAATGTAAGCTGGCCCACTAGTAGTTTCGGGTCTTTAATAGGCCGAGTAAACCGTCGGCTCTATTTTCGCAAGAAAATTCAATGGACTATTAGGAGGCTCAAAAGTAGGTTGGGACTGAAACGTGCCGAACAGCTCACGGACAGACAGCAGGCCGAAATAGACCCCAACCCATGATTGTGCCAATCACATCACGAACCGTTAACAGGCCAAAATTATCTCGGTCCTTGTTTGGCCCAATCAGATTATCGGCTATTTATGCTCAACTATATGACGGGCTTTTAACAGGCCGAAATAAATATAAGGCCAAAATGGTAAACGGGCCTTTAACAGGCCGAAACTAATATCAGGCCGTATTGCTAAAGGGTTTTTACATCTGTGCCCCTGGTTCCTTAGCTCTACTCATTCATCCCCACGCTCTTACTTTTGCTTAGTTTTTCCCACTCCCTTGCCCGAAATCCTCAGAATAGGTCACAACGGACGTTGCCGTCGGGTCAGTGCTTTGACCGTTAACTCTGACGAGTGAGGCCGTGTTGAGCGGTGTCATTGTTCGATCATTGGGTCGTGGTTTCATTGGACCGTCCCATGCATTAAACGCCTACGCGCGCTGCCACGACAGAAGCCTGTTGTGCATGCACCCACCAAGCCTGCCTGCATGCGTCGAGGCGCGCCGCCACGATGCGCTGACCGAACCTGTATGCGCCGATGTGTGCCGCCACGATGCACTGACCGAGCCGCTTTCGTGCACGCCAGCCGCCATGGATGCAGCAACGGTCGCTGCCGCTGGTTCCTTTCTTCTTGCACGCTTGTCTCCTCGATTTAGAGCATCATTTTTACGATCAGTTGCAGCCTTTTCGATCCACTCGCATCTACACCTGTTTTGCTATGACAAATAAATTGAACAAATATGTTTCATATTTTTGTGGCTGCATGCACTAGCTAGGTGGCTACATATTTGTGGCTTGTGTAAAAAAAGAAGGATTCGTTGTGGGTGCATGCACTAGGTGGTTACTAACAAAGCGAGCTCTCTAACAAAACAATCAACAAATACATAGATAGGAACTGTGCGAGATGCATACTGGACCTAGACTATTGAGGCCTCGACTGTTGCGTGCGTGTGCTGGTCCTGACTGAACTGTTGATCGGTGGGCTTCAATTCAACTTGTGGCTGTATATGTATATCTAATGTTTTTTTCTATGCCAAAATCTTGGGTATTCCATGGAATACCAAGGAATACCTCTGGCTCCGCCAGTGACTCACCCCTATGAACGCGCACACACACCCTATCACTATGAGCACCTTCGAAAGACTGAGCCGGCATATCATCTTGAAATTTACGAATTAACCGTAGGCATCTCGTCGTCGACGGGTACGTCTCCTCCCACTGAATGCACATCGCCGGAAACCCCACGACAGCACAGGAAGAGCTCCCTTTTACTCGCTCGCTCGCCTGGCATCACACTGACATCACTAATTTATTTTCATTTTCACTTAAACTGAATATAGATTAAAACTTAACCTTATTTTCATAAATATAAGTGTTAAATCATAAAAAAAATTAACATTGTATAAATAAATGTTAACGCAATTAAAAAAATGCATAGTCTTTCAAAAAAAATGTTTGTCACATTAAAAAAAATGTTCCTATGTTTTCAAAAAAATGTATGTGAAATGTTTGAAAAATGCGTATGCAATCTCAACAAATGTTTGCGTAGTATTAAAAAATTATTGTACCATTAAAAAAAGGAACATGACAATTTAAAGAAAAAAAATCTCGCATTTGAACAAATGTTCATCAATGTATTTGAAAAATGTCAAATGATGTATTTACGAAATGTTAATCATATATTTGGAAAAAAATAATCCTGCATTTAAAAATGTAATTATAGAAAGTTATTTAAAACATGTATTTGAAAAATGTTAAACTTATATAAAAAAGTATGTATACAAAAATGTATGTTGTGTATGAAAAGGATTTACACCAAAACATATACATGAAAAAGTTAATCGTATTTGAAAATTCCTAAAAACATATCACAACACAAAATTAATTCTTAAATACATATAAAAATATTCATGATGTATATGAAAATTTTACATAATGTATCTAAAAAATGTTCAACATGTATGAATAATGTTCCACATGTACACTAAAATTGTACATTGTATATTTGAAAAATAGATATATGTTGAAAAAGTAAAAGAGAAAAGCTAAGAAAACCAGGAATAAACACAAGAAACCGGAGAAACAAAAGAAAACCTATGAAGAAGCAAAGAAACATTGAAAAATTGAAGAAAACTGGCGAAGAAAGAAATAGAAGGAAAAATATGATGAAAGACAAAGAGATATCGGTGAAGAAACAGAAAAACCGGTGAAGAAACAAACTTAAAAAAAAAAGAAAAAGAAAAAT
>NC_057813.1:530501109-530550442 GCF_018294505.1 Triticum aestivum | reverse complement strand
AAAGAAAAATGTCACGCGTTTCAAAAACTTGTACATGGAATTTTAAAAAGCGATTTACAAGAATATTTATGTAATGTGAAAAAATGTTGAACATGTATAAAAATATGCTTCACATGTATAAGAAAAATGTGGATGTGTATGAAAAAAACTAGACATGAAAACATTATTTGAAAAAAAATGTGATCACGTATATGAAAATGCTTAAACTTGTATAAAAAATGTTTTGGATGTATACCAAAAAATTTCAATGTGTATGACAGCAATAGACATCAAAACATATATTTGAAAATAAATGTTAATGATGTAATTGAAATACGTTTAACATGTATTAAAAATATGTTAAATGTGTATAAAAAATATTTCAGGTGTAGAAAAAATTGCACAATGTGTACGAAAAAATAGTCATCATAACATATATTTGAAAAAAAGAAATCATGTACATGAAAAATGTTAAACCTGTATAAAAAATGATTTAAATGTATACTAAAAATTACAATGTGCACGAAAACAATAGACATGAAAAGATACACTCGGAAAATTATTAATCATGTATTTGAAAAAATATTAAATGTGTATTAAAAAGTGTAATTGACGTATATGAAAATATACAATGTGTAAGAAAAATATAGACATGTGTAAGAATAAAACAATGTAAACGAGGGCAAAATAATGAAAATAGTGAAAACCAAGAATGAAACAAAGAAAAACAAAGAAAATGGATGAAAACCAAGAAAGAAACAGAGAAAAGGGAAGAAAATGGGAAGAAAAAAATACAATGAAAATGGATAGACAAACATAACAGAATCAAAAACAAAAAGAATAAAAAGTAAAACCAAAAATGAAGTGAAGGAAACCGATGGAAAAAATTGAAGAAACCGATAAAGGAACAAAAAATGGACACCCCAAAAAGAAACAAAAAAGAAAAAGAACCAATGTAAATCTCAGTGAACACAACCAGCGGGCACTAAGAATGGATCTTCCCAGCAGGCACACGAAAATCTTCAGGCAAATGCTATATGTCCCTCAACGAGAGATTAGCTTCTCTCCTTTTCCTAGCCTTCTGCTTTTTATCAACCAATTTCTTTTCCATTCTGAACATTTCGGACCTCCTTTGTTAGACGTGCATTAGTCAACAAGTCGTTTGGTGGGCTTATATTTCTCGGAGTTGTACATGGATACCCATATGTGCTTGTACATGCATTGATTTTGTATTCAGTTTGCTTACTAAGGATGCCGAGTGTATTGTCTACTAACATGACACATTCTGGAAAGTTGGATGTTCGGTTTCTGGAGGTATAGTGTGGGACTGTGTTCCAAAATGAGCTCGGAAACTTTGAGATTTTCCTTCTTTTGTTTCATTTTAAGACTCATGTAGACTCGACAATCAGTTCTGGTTTCGGCCCGAGGGCTTTAATGTTAAATGATCCTTTATCTTGTGATTGATCGCCCTCAATTGCACAGATAAATCTACATGATGTAGCCTTGCCATCACATGGCCTTCTATCCGTTTACCATTTCTTTGAGCTCAAAGCCTTTCTGTCCACCGTTGCTAAGCCAAAATGCACAATCTTCATTTGAATTTCTAAATTCCATGTCAACATAAGGTACCAAATCAGGCAATACATCTCTATAGTGTAAAAATCGCATGAGTGCGTGTAACGCCCTGACCAAACCACCGGTTCCTAACTGTTGAGCCTGGGATCTAGACTGGACCCACAGACTAACACTAGTCTTTTCTGCGGACTTTTTCCTCACTCGTGTGCACCCGAGATCAATTTCCCGAGGCGGTCACCCATCCTCAATTGCTCCAAGACAAGGACGCTTAACTTTGAGGTTCCTTTCGGATGGGCTCCCGAAAAAGAAGGTGCACCTTATTGATATGAGCAACCTATCATTTCTATTAAACTAGGGTGTCACATAACCAACGTCCCTGGCAGCCTAGCAGGAACGTTCCCTCTTGGCACACGTCTGTGCACGCCAGTGCCATCATCCACATGTACCCCACATATGCATCACTGATCCGCACACGCCCATGTAACCGCAAGGGTAGGCTGTGATACCAACTGTAACACTCGACTAAACCCACCGGTTCAACACTGATTCCTGGTTGTTGCACCTAGGACCTAGACTGGCCCTATAGACCAACATTAGCCTTTCATTTGCACTTTGTCTTCACTCATGCGCACTAAAGATCAACTTTCAAGCCGGCCACCCATTCTCAAATTGCTCCGAGCCAAGCATGCTTATCTTTGAGATTTTTTCAAATGGGCACACGAAAAAGAAGGTGCACCTCCTTAATATGAGTAGTCTATCATTCCTATTAAGTCAGGATGTCACAATATTGGACTTATACAAATGTCGTCTTGAGAGAGAGAGAGAGAGAGCCTTAGATAGTGGGAAGGAGGGAGTACTAGCTAATTGCCCTTACGTTGTAATGGGGGGGGGGGTCATACATATCCTAGTGATCCACTCATCCAAGACTTGATAATACTTTTTATAATAAGGTGATTCACTCGTCCAATGAATGATACTCTTCATAGGTAATGTGATCCTTCCGCTCAGATAATACTAATCTTCATAATTAACGTGATCCTCTTGTCCAACGCTCGATCATACTTTTCATAATTAGTATGATCCTACTGTTTAAAGAATTACACTCTTCTTAATTAATGAATCTCCCATCCAAAGAATGACACTTTCTATAATTAACACAAAATAAACAAACGTACAAAACCAAACCGAACCATGACGTATCATCACGACTGCAAACTTCACTTTAGTCCACTATGATAGTACAGATGACTAAAATGAGCGTTTTAATCTTGAAGTTTTAAAAAGTAGAAAAAAAAAACTTTACTCCAAGGCTTCAAATTTTGTAATATTAACCCATAGATACACATATTTGTTCATTGTGTTTGTATCTACTTAATGCTTCATTTTGTGTCAATAAAATTCATCATTTGCCGGGGAAAAAAATGAATGCACACATCCGGGACACGACGTCGGAGCTAGGAAAACTTGCGTCGTTGAAACGCACACATGCATCATCCATGTACGTACATCCAGGAGAGGAGACTGGGACAACGTCGGATTGCGCCGTTGATTGTTGTTTGGTCATGGTCAGAAAGGTCTGATTCGATCTAGAACTGAAGAACATGAGCTTTTGGTTTCCACTTTTTGCCCCGTCCGACCGGTCGAGTTCGAGAAAGTGAAGAGGTCTCGCTACACCCCGTTATACCCCGTGCGCTTTCTTCTTTTGTCTCTGCCATAAGTAATGTGATTGAAAAAATATGATTCACAAATACTCGTCCAATGAATAATACTCTTCGTAAGTTATTTGAGACAGCATGCAAATCATGTCTTTATCTGTTCTGCCATACCCACACAATTATTTTTTGAGCTGCCTTAAATAACTAACTTTTTATGAATAGTATGTATATACACATGTTTTACTGTGTTTGTTTTTTCATATTAGTTTCTGTGTAGTCCATATTGAAATATCCAAAACATGAACATCTTATATTTGTGAACAAAGAGAGAATTATTTTGCTTGTACTCCACCCTCACGACTATGAATTGTTGATGATATGACTTGTACTCGCATGTCCTTCATTTTCAGCAGCTGGTTCTAAAATTAGTAGTGGATGCTTAGAGCAACTCCAACAGGCTGACTCAAACGGACGACGCTTTTGTCCGTTTTTTGTTCATTTGGAACGGCTGCCCGTTCGGTGTCTGCTCTGTTTATCATTTGGGTCGACAATGTGGCCAATGTGCCGACCCAAATTTGCCGACGTGGTTGGCTAGCCGCCCTTTTTCAACAAATATGTACACATTTTGCATTATTTCACAAGCAAACATATAGTTTCACAACCAAATAAAGCATAATTTTACAAGCTAAATTAAAATTAAATTGTCTAACATAGTTTTACAAGCCGAATAAAAAAGATACATCTATTGGTTGTCAACATGAGCCCACATATACTCAACCAAATCATTTTGCAGTTGCATGTGAGTTTCTCAATCACGCATTTCATGATGAAATTGGGTGAACCGTTCAAGCGTTGCCGCCCCTCCATGCTCAGGCACAACATTCTCACCCTGAAACTGAAACCCTTGATCGTAGATACGTTCCCGACGCTCATTTTCTACGATCATATTGTGCATGATGACACAAGCAGTCATCATATCCCACAGCTTCTTCGTGATCCAAGTCCTAGCAGGATACCAAACAATGCCCCATTGATACGTCCATTTTGCATCATGCTTTTATATCAATATTTATTGTATTATGGGCTATTATTACACGTTATGTCACAATACTTATGTCTATTCTCCCTTATTTTACAAGGTTTACATGAAGAGGGAGAATGCCGGCAGCTGGGATTCTGGGCTGGAAAAGGAGCAAATATTAGAGACCTATTTTGCACAACTCCAAAAGTCCTAAAACTCCACGAAAGTTATTTTTGGAATTAATAAAAAATACTGGGTGAAGAAAGTACCAAAGGGGGCCCACACCTATTCCACGAGGGTGGGGGGCACGCCCTACCCCGTGGGCGCGCCCCCTGCCTCGTGGGCCTGGTGACTATCTTCTGCTATATGAAGTCTTTTACCCTGAAAAAAATCATCAGCAAGCTTTCGGGAAGAAACACTGCGGCCACGAGGCAGAATCTTGGCGGAACCAATCTAGGGCTCCGGCGGAACTGTTCTGCCAGGGAAACATCCCTCCAGGAGGGGGGAATCATCACCATCGATCCTCTCAGCGGGAGGGGGTCAATCTCCATCAACATATTCACCAGCACCATCTCCTCTCAAATCCTAGTTCATCTCTTGTATCCAATCTTTGTCCCAAAACCACAGATTGGTACCTGTGGGTTGCTAGTAGTGTTGATTATTTCTTGTAGTTGATGCTAGTTGGTTTATTCGGTGGAAGATCATATGTTCAGATCGTATATGCATATTAATAGCCCTCTGATTATGAGCATGAATACGATTTGAGAGTTGCGTTTGTTCCTGAGGACATGGAAGAAGTCTTGCTATAAGTAGTCATGTGAATTTGGTATTCGTTTGATATTTTGATGAGATGTATGTTGTCTCTCCTCTAGTGGCGTTATGTGAACGTCGACTACATGACACTTCACCATTATTTGGGCCTAGAGGAAGGCATTGAAAAGTAATAAGTAGATGATGAGTTGCTAGAGTGACAGAAGCTTAAACCCTAGTTTATGCGTTGCTTCGTAAGGGGCTGATTTGGATCCACATGTTTCATGCTATGGTTAGGTTTACCTTAATACTTCTTTTATAGTTGCGGATGCTTGCAATAGGGGTTAATCATAAGTGGGATGCTTGTCCAAGAAAGGGCAATACCCAAGCACCGGTCCACCCACATCAAATTATCAAAGTAACGAATGCGAATTATATGAGCGTGATGAAAACTAGCTTGACGATAATTCTCATGTGTCATCGGGAGCGCTTTTCTCTATATAAGAATTTGTCCAGGCTTGTCCTTTACTACAAAAAGGATTGGGCCACCTTGCTGCACCTTATTTACTTTTGTTACTTATTACCCGTTACGAATTACCTTATCAGAAAACTATCTGTCACCGATAATTTCAGTGCTTGCATAGAATAGCTTACTGAAAACCGCTTGTCATTTCCTTCTGCTCCTCGTTGGGTTCGACACTCTTACTTATCGAAAGGGCTATGATAGATCCCCTACACTTGTGGGTCATCACCCATCGAGATTGCAAAACACCAAATGCACGTCGACGTCCTTCCTAGCACTCTCTTGCTCTTGGGTAAATCTTTTCCTCTTCTCTCCGACAGGGTTAGCGATTGTCTTCACAATAGTGGTCCACTGAGGATAGATACCGTCACCTAGGTAGTATCCTTTGTCATAGTTGTGGCCGTTGATGGTATCATTCACCTGTGGGCTGTTGCCTTCAGCAAGCCTTGAAAACACCGGTGAGGGTTGAAGCACGTTGATATCATTGTGTGATCCGGCCATGACGAAGAAAGAGTGCCAGATCCATAGATCTTGTGAGGCCACTGCCTCAAGTATGACAGTGCAAGCCCTGACATGGCCCTCATACTGCCCTTGACAAGCAGAAGGGTAATTCTTCCACTCCCAGTGCATGCAGTCTATGTTGTCAAGCATCCCTGGAAAGCCCCTGATGGCATTCATTACCAACAAGTGGGCTGTATCTTGAGGAGTCGCCTCTCTCAAGTACTTAGGGCCAAACAGAGAAATCACAACCTTGTAACTTGTACATGAATTCTAGGCATGTAGACTCGCTCATATGGACGTACTCATCAATGAGATCACCGGGCACTCCGTATGCAAGCATGCGGACGGCTGCAAAGCATTTCTCATAAGATGAGAAGCCAATCTTTCCAAGGGCGTCCTCTTTGCACTCGAAATAGTCATCGTATCCGACCATATCCTCTCTAATACGGCTGAAAAGATTTCTACTCATACGAAAACGTCGCCAAAATTTCTGATGTTTGAACAGCGGGTTGGTTGTGTCAAAGTAGTCATTCCAAAGAAGGAGATGGCCGCTCTCTCGGTTGCGATTCAACGCCACCATAAGGTGCCCAGGATGGAGCCTGGAACAACGGCCGCTGGCTATTAAGGTGGTGATGGACCAACACAGCAGCCAAGATCTCCTCATCATCATCGGACGAGGAATCGTCAGAGTCGCAAAGGAAAATATGAAGAAAAAAAACTCATTGGAGGAGTCCATTTTGTACCTTAGCAAACTATCGAATAGCTTGCGGGCGTCGACGAAGGAGCCGACCGGCGAAGGGAGGCGCGCCTCCCTTGGCCCAGGTGGCTGGCCTGGAGGCGCCCGACGAGCATGTAGGTGTTAGGACAAAGGAGCTGACCGGGGTGGCAAGGTGGCTACCTGCTCGCGACGGTGTCGGGAGGTGGCTATTGGAAGCTTTGGTGCCCCGGCAGCGAGATGGTTGTTGCGGCGATGTTGGGGGGAGATGTGTCGGCACCAGCTGCTGGTAGAGGGCGGCAGCGGCGACGTGGCGGAGGCGGGCAAGGGTTTGTTGTCGATCTTGGAGTGGGAGAGGATGGCCAATGTGCTACCGAGTAGCGGGCCAGGGGGAGGAGTAGGCGGGCGTCGCGCGCGTCCGTTTCGTGTCCGCACCAACACAAATGAGGCTCAAAATTGGGCCAGGAATGGGTCGGCAGGCAGACGAAAAGCAAACGCGCGTTTGTTTGGGTTGGCGCGTTGGGCCTACTTTTCTGTCTATGCCGACCCAAACAAACGCGCGTAGATGAAATGGGTCGGCGCGTTGGAGTTCCTCTTAGAGCATCTAGAGCCGGACACCTCAAACCCGCCTCATACGCTCGGGCGGGCCGCCCGGTCACTATGTGGTCACGTTTTTTGATCCAGACAGGTTCCTTAAACAGGCCTCAAATGCCCGAGCTGACCGGCACCCCCATATCCAGCCCAAATATGAGGCGGATATGAGGGCGCCCAAATTGCACCAAATCCATCAAACCCTTCATCATCCTCCCGCCACCCTCCAACCTTTCCCGCACCCGAACCCTCACCGTCCTCCACCGTTGCTCCAATTGGAGATGTCATCAAGCCTGACCCACACCGCCGCGACAAAGACGTCGTCCGCCTCGTCTGTCGGCGGCATCAATTCGTCGGCTGCGACTTGTAAGGTGGACAACATCACCTGCAAGTTGTGACGAGACCGGCAGTAAGAGAGGAAGGCGGCGATGGCGTCGCAGGGAGGTTCGGGCGTGGTGGAGCAGCTGTCTCCTCCGCCGCGTCTGGATCCCCGCACACCTTCCCTCCGAGCGCCTACACGGATTACGCCGTCCGACTCCCTTGGGACAGAAGATGATTCGACCGCCAGCTGGGCTATTCTGGACAACTTTCCGCCCACGCAGATGCCAGCGGTCGACGTGTGTGACTCGCCACAGCTCGCTCGGGTGCGGATGAGCATGGGCTCCGGCAGTGCCTGGGCTACCCTCGACATGTTCGACGGAATGACCAAACAAGAGTCAGTGCGGTTTCTTTGCTCTTGTTCGATCAGATTTTAGTATAGACCGCTAGTTCATTTCGCTCATGATGAATGCTTGCAAACCATAATCATGTAGGATGCGTTTTTGTCGAACATGACAAATGACAATGAAGATCCGAGCGAAATGGAGTATGAATTGGAGGCCACCACCGCATTTGAAGTTGGGACAACATCCGAGCAAGAAGAAGAAAAAGACCAAGACGCCGAAGGCAAGAGGTCCAGCATTCTCAAGATTTGAGGACATCTTGTTGGTCAAAACTTGGTTGGCCACAACGATGGATCCAATATGTGGCACCAAGCAAAAGGGGAACACCTATTGGACAAAGATTTGGAAGGAGCATCACGAGCAAAAAGAGTATGTCGAGGCGCATCCTATCGTGACCAGCCGCAATGTGGCATCTCTCCAACATCGTTGGGGGATCATTCAAGGATAAGTGAACAAGTACGCCGGCTACTACTCACAAGTGACCAACTGCCCTCAAAGTGGGATGGAAGCCACAACTCAGGTAAGCTCGATTTCCTCATCTTGTCGTCCATTGCATATGCTTCTTGTGTTTGCATCCTCATGCTCATACATATGTTGTTTGCTAGACGGTGGTGGTGGCCACTTTGTATCACGAGGTGGAGAAGAAGCCATTTGCCTTTAGCCATTGTTGTGTCATATTAAGCGGCAAGCCGAAGTGGAACCAACTTCTGTCCGACCTCAAGTCCGGTAAGAAGAGGGATGATGGCTCAAGCTCGAACCAATCAATTGGGTTGGACGATGAAGAGGACGATGTTGTCGTGATGAATGGAAAAGCCACCGTGCCAAAGGACGACCGCCAAGTCATGGGAAACAAGTGGGAGAAGGCACATGCTACCCGTGATGCGGCGGCTACCAAAATGTCGTCCACATGGACGGGCATTTTTTCGGTGAGGGAGAACAACGAGGGTACAAGCTCATGTTGGAAGCGCAAAAGGAAAGGATGTACTGGGACCGGAAGAGGGCGGAGAAGAAGTTGAAAATTGAGAGGGAGAATATCGAGTTGAAGAAGCAACAAGCGACGATCAAATGGGAGCTCGAGAAGGCCAAGACATTTGGCAACATAGAGCTTGAGAAGTAGAGGTTGCAACTCGCAAGGAACGCAAAGATGCGAGGATCATGTTGACGGACGAGACCCTCTTGGATGAGCATGCCAAGAAGTGGCTTGCGGACAAGAAGATGGAGACCAGCGACCGTAGGAAGTACGAGGCGCCGAGGGCGGCTGCAGCCCGAATGCGGGCGGAGGAGGCTGCCCGGATGCAAGCAGAGCAGGACGAGCAGGACGCATTCCGCCTGCAGCACGATGCATTCCGCTTGGAGAAGGTGCGCATCCAGTGATCCGAGGCCATCTGTTACACTTGGACATTGATTTCGTTTTGCCATGTCTGGTTTGTTGAACTATGATTTGCTTTGCTTTGTTTCAAACTTTGGCATTCGGACAGTTTATATCGTATGATCGACGTGCATGGATTGCATGAATTTGAGGATCAAAATTTACGATATATAAATATGCGACGCAGCATTTGAGGGATGCCCATCAATGCTTACAAACATGTTCAAGTGCGTCCGCGGATGTTTGAAGGGCTGCATTTGCAGGTCCAGCTGTAGATGATTTTACACGTGATGCGCACTTCGTATATGCGCATGAGTCGGCGACCAAACAGCTGTAGGAACGTGGAATTAGGATAGAGTAGTGAAATTATAATTATAGTATTAGTTTTGGCCTTCATGACCACGCGTCAAGCTATATAAAACAAGAATTATCTGTGGCGTCGCCTTGCGGCATAAAAGCTGTCAGACAGGTACATCGGTAAGTAGGTGTGCCGCGTTTGAATCCGATCGAAGTTTGCCGCGTCGCCGCAACTTCTAGTCCCACCAATTGCAGTCTCGACGTCGAGTATATATTACGTACTCTTTTTCTCCCATAATATAAAAACGTTTTTCAAGCTAATATAGTTTGAAAAATATTTTTATATTATAGGACAGTACTATATTAAACCGGATAAGTTGGGAGTCCCTTTTTTGGGCTCTATCAATTTGACCATGGTAGTCAATGAATGAACAGTGTCCTAAATAATAATTATGTTCGCCGGTAATCCTGTGAAATATAATCATGGGTAAATAGTAATTATGGGTAAACAATACTCGCAAAGCCACTTAGAAAAATGGATGCATACAATAATTTCTTGTTAACATTATTTCCATATGAAAAGTATTTTTTAAAACAGAAAATACAAACAAAATTTTAAAAACCCGGCTTAGCTAGGAGCCCCTTCCCTTTTTGATATTTTTTTCAAGGACTGTAATTTGACACGTGACAGCCAATGAACAGCGCCTTGAATAGTAATTATGTTCATTAATTAATCACACGGGCGTGTAATCCTATGTGAACAGTAATCATGGGTAAATAGTAACTACCGGTGAAGAGTACTTGCAAACCCACTTAAAAAATTGATGCATACAATACCTTCATGTTAACATTATTTCCATATGAAAAGTATTTTTCAGAACAAAAAATACAAACAATTTTTTAAAGAACTGAGATTTTTACACATTAAAGAGAAGAGGCCCTTCAAGATTTGTGCAATTTTTCACACCGAGATGACATCTGAGAAGCTTCTTGTTAACATTATTTTCATATGAAAAGTATTTTTGGAAGCAAAAATACAAACATTTTAAAAAAACTGAGATTTTTACACATCAAAGACAAGAGATCCTTCTAGGTTTGTGTAATTTTTCACGCTGAGATGACATCCGAGAAACCTAGGACAAAAAAAATAGAGCTCAAATTAGTTTCTCTTTTTTCTCCACTTAGTGATTTATGTTAGAACGACACATGTTTATTCAGGCCGCCACCATTTGAATAAGTCTACTGGCTAACCTAGCACGTCCCTTTGATGTCAGTTTTTGTTGTTCAGCAGTCTGGTTGATTCATCGTTTACATGTATGTTAACTGCTCCGGGGTTTTGTGTTTCTTTTTTTTACACGTCTTTCATTGGTTCGATCGTGCACATGATCGGTTGTTGCCACAATTTCACGTGTCATGTATTCTCTCGAAGGCTCCAAGCCAATCGACCATTGTACATACCTATAAAAAGGCACGGGGTCACGCTAACTGCCACACGTGTGGCAGGAAGGAAGACGCACCACACGTTTCTAATGTAAACAGATTGGCACGTCATCGCATGCATGCATGCATGAATCTTTTTGGATTTTCAGTTTTTAAAATATTTTATCTCTTAAACAAAAAATCCGATTGAAAATCCGTTTTCACCATTAAATCCTCGCGATGAGATCTTCGAAACTAGATCCCATGTTGATATGTTTTGATGAATTTTTTTTTTGGATTAGAAGTTGCCATGTCTATTGCATATGAATTGCCATGATGTTTACACTGAAGTTGCAATGATATGTTTCAGCTATTTTCTTCTACATTTAAAAGTAAATTTTGACATTTATAAAATGGGGAATTAAGAAACTAGACTTGCCATGAACCATAAACTAAAATTGCCATGATATATGCACGTAAAATTACCATGGTTCATACAAAAAATAATTTTTATGGTCAAAGTACTGGAGTTGCCATCATCAAAATACTAAAATTACCATGATCTACAAACTAAAATTGCCACATGGCAACTTTAGTTTAAGCCCTATGGCAACTGCAGTGTAAACATCGTGGCAACTTCTGGCAAAAAAAAAATTTCGTCGAAACATATCAACATGGGGTCTAGTTTTGAAGATCTCGTCGAGACGGATTTAATGGTGAAAACGGATTTTTAGTTCGTTTTTTTATTTAGGAGATACAACATTTTTAAGCCGAAAACAAAAAAAAATTCTGCTGATGTCATCTATTCATACGTGGCACAATGAGTGGTGATGGAGGCGTGTGGGCGATGTGCAAACGCCCACACGTGTGGGCGTTAACATTTCCGAAAGGCACGACCTTAGCCTTGCTTCTTCCCCACTGCTACCCTACTTCTTCTGCCGTTGCATCAACACATCCTTGTTTTGTGCTCGACGTCCTTGCACCTGCCATGACATACATCCTCACGTCGAAGTCATCGACATCTTGTACGTGGCCGCCACTGATGGAGACGTCCAACATCTCCTCAGCACTCAACACGGACGACTCGGACGTATCGGCGCACACCCTCCATCTGCATCCTTTGTTGCACGTCCTCCTTGCGCTCCCTTTTGTGTTTGCCACCAATGTCAAGCCTCGGGCAACTACCACCGCCAGCCTCTGTCCAAGACGCACCAGGCTCCGCTCCATGTAGAATGAAGTCCTCCACCACGCCTCCTTGGGCACACAACTCAATCGACGCACTATCCTCCCGCTCCTTCCTAACGCGACACTGGTGCCGTATCTTCAGCCTTGTGCATCCGTCGGGCTAACATAGTCCTACGCGCACACGACCATGTAGTCGATGACATACACCATGGGCGGGATCTGGTTTGCGATGGGGCTGGTGATGGAGTCGTCGTATGCCGCCCGTGCGCCAACTTAACCTCTCCCTACCAGGTGCTACCTCCCTCAAACCTCCCTAGATCCACATTGATCTACACAAAAGCATCACTGGTGAGGGGTGGGAGCAAACATGGTCAATGACACCAAGCCAAGGATGCACGCTAGCCTATTTGTCACCTTTTAACTTTTTACTTCTTTGTGATGATTTACATGGCAGGGTTATTTGCATCTAAGGGGGTTTGCTTTGTTTTACCAATACTGAGACCTATCAAAAGCATCCACTACTTCCCAACTCCACCATATAAAAAAACTCTTCTAGAAAATGCTCTCTTAAACCCCATCTTTCTTAGTTCTCGGCCAGTCGAAAAAGGAAAATTTTGCATCTCTGGCGGTGGCTACGCTGATGAGGGCAGCGCAGTGGTGGTGTGCCCAAAGCGGCAACACAATAGCAACACCATGGCCTCTCCAGTCTCCACTCCATCCTATCCCTTGACTTTTAGTGGATCCATCACCGATGACCATTGCTAGAGGAGATGTGGCCAGCACAGGGAGTCGCTTGTGGCTCAGACCAATGCAGTGGGTGGAGGGACACTGTGTGCTGCTTGGGAATGACCCGGGAGAAGCCTCAGCCGACACTAGAAACCATCCTCAACTACTCTTAGTCCCCTCCCGGTCCCAATCAGCGACACGCTTCTCTCTCCTGATTTCTTCCCATAGGTGCCCCCTATCTCTCGGTCTAGCATGGAAGGCAAGCCCGTCACACTAGCAGCAGCAGCGCGATCACCAAGTCGGCCAAAACTAGAACACAAGACAATGAGCTAGACATACCAAAAAATCAGCCAAATTGACACTTACATGTGGGCCCTACGCTTGTTTGATGGGAAATACAAAAAAGGAATTTTAGGGGAAATGTTTATGGGAACTGAGTAAAGATCTCACTAAACAACTTACCCTAAAATATACAGACTAACCGTAGAAACACTTTTATGGGAAGGTTTTTACAAGAGCTATTGGAGTTGCTCTAAAGGTGCGGCAGTTGGGTGAAGTATATATGATGCCGTAAAAAAATGCAGAGTTTACGAGAGTTGTTGGAGGGCTATTTTTGCCTCAACTTCCTGTAGACGGCAACTTTTTATGGATAATGGAACTATTAGACTTGTTGTAAGACGTTTGAGATGGCATATTAGAGCATTTCTAACTCTTCCCTAAAATACTATAGCTCCCTGATGTCTACTACACAACTTATTCTTGTAGACTCGTGTTGGGCCTCCAAGCGCAGAGTTTTGTAGGACAGTAGCAAATTTCCCTCAAGTGGATGACCTAAGTTTTATCAATCCGTGGAGGCGTAGGATTAAGATGGTATCTCTCAAACAACCCTGCAACCAAATAACAAAATGTCTCTTGTGTCCCCAACACAACAAATACAATGGTAAATTGTATAGGTGCACTAGTTCGGTGAAGAGATGGTGATACAAGTGTAGTAATAATAGTAGATACTAATTTTTGTAATAGGAACAATAAAAAACAGCAAGGTAGCAAGTAACAAAGTGAGCACAAACGGTATTGCAATGTTTGAAAATGAGGCCTAGGGTCCGTACTTACGCTAGTGCAATCTCTCAACAGTGCTAATATAATTGGATCATATAACCATTCCTCAACGTGCAATGAAGAATCACTCCAAAGTTCCTATCTAGCGGAGAACATAAGACGAAATTGTTTGTAGGATACGAAACCACCTCAAAGTTATCCTTTTCGATCGATCTATCCAAGAGTTCGTACTAAAATAACACCATATGATACACATCAACCAACTCTAATGTCACCTAGATACTCCAATATCACCGCGAGTATTCGTGAGTTGATTATATGATATGCATCAAACAATTTCAGATTCATAATACTCAATCCAACACAAAGAACCTCAAAGAGTGCCCCAAGATTTCTACCAGAGAAACAAAGGCGAGAACGTGCATCAACCCCTATGCATAGATTACACCAATGTCACCTCGGGAATCCACGAGTTGAGTGCCAAAACACACATCAAGTGAATCAATATGATACCCCATTGTCACCACAAGTATTAATAGCAAGACATACATCAAGTGTTCTCAAACCCATAAAAGTATTCAATCCGATAAGAACGAAATCTCAAAGGGAAAACTCAATTCATCACAACAACATAGAGAGGGAGAAACACCATATGATCCAACTACATTAACAAAGCTCACAATACATCAAAATCGTGCCAAATCAAGAACACGAGAGAGAGAGAGAGATCAAACACATAGCTACTTGTACAAACCCTCAGCCCTGAGGGTGGACTACTCCCTCCTCATCATGGTGGCAACCGGGATGATGATGATGGCCTCCAGTGATGATTTCCCCCTCCGACAGAGTGCCGGAACAGGATGCAGATTGGTTTTTATGGCTAAAGAGCCTTGCGGTGGTGGAACTTATGATCTAGGGTTATTTCTGGGGGTTTCTGTATTTATAGGATTTTTTGGCATTGGTTTCAAGCGAAGATGGGCTTCGAGGGGCCCACAAGGCACCAACACACATGCAATGCACTAGGCGCGCCCTGGTGGGTTGTGCTCACCACCTTCACCTTCTTGTCGTGCCACGAAGCTTCTAGTACCTATTTTCTTCCAAAAAATCGTCAAAAAGTTTCGTTGCATTTGGAGAACTTTTATTTCTGCACAAAAAACAACACCACGGTAGTTTTGCTGAAAATAGCATCAGTCTGTGTTAGTTCCATTCAAGTCATACCAAAACCATATAAAATTATTGTAAACATGACATGAATACTTCATAAATTATAGATACGCTAGAGACGTATCACTCTCCAAAACCTACCCTTAACATGTACCCCCCCATACATTTGTAACTCTGAATACATTTTAGCTTTCCCCCAAAACAACCACGTTTGCCCCTATATTTGAGGAGATTTTAGCTTCTATTTGTTCCCTTCGGAACCGAGCGATTTCTAATGGCTGAGATTTTAGCCGCCAACCGCCGGTGCCCAATTCCTCCATAGCACCACCTCCACCCTCACCCTAGGCCACCGCAACCCTAGCTAGTCTTCCCTACTGACCTCGTCCTCAAATTCCTTGCGAACCCGGAGCCAAGCTCATCCCCACCACTGGCCACCATGTTGTTGGGAAATGTAGCATGCAATTTTGAAAGATTTCCTACGCTCATGCAAGATCTATCTATGAGATGCATAGCAACAAGAGGGGAGAATGTTTCCACGTACCCTCATAGACCGAAAGTGGAAGCGTTTGACAATGTGGTTGATATAGTCGAACTTCTTCTCATTCCGACCGATCAAGCACCGAAAGTACGACACCTCCGAGTTCTACACACGTTCAGCTCTATGACGTCCCTCGAACTCTTGATCCAGCAAAGTGTCGAGGGAGAGTTCCGTCAGCATGACGGCCTAGTGACGGTGATGGTGAAGTGATTCGTGTAGGGCTTTGCCTAAGCACTATGTGAATATGATCGAAGGCGTAAACTGTGGAGGGGGGCGCCACACACGGCTAACAATTGTTGGTGTGTATTCTAGCGGTGCCCCCCACATATATATAGGTTGGAGGGGAGGAGAAGCAGCCAAGGGGGCGCCCCAAGTAGGAGGGATCCTACTTGGGTGCCTCCCAATTCGGCCTCCCCCTCCCATATTCATCGGAGGGGAAAGAAAAGAGAGGGGGAGGGAAGGAAGGGGGAGGTCGAATCCTCCCCTTTCCTTCTCCCTTCCCCTCTTTCCTTCTCCTCCTATTTCGGCCTATATGGGGGCGCACCAGCCCCTTAGGGGCTAGTATGTCCCCTTCTTGGCCCATTAGGCCCATATAGTTGCCGGGGGGTGCCCGGAACCCCTTCCAGTTACCCGATATGTACCCGGTACCCCCAGAACACTTCCGGTGTCCGAATATCATCGTACTATATATGAATCTTTACCTCTCGACCATTTCGAGACTCCTCGTCATGTCTGTGATCTGATCTGGGACTCCGAACAACATTCGGTCACCAAATCACATAACTCATGTAATACAAAATCGTCATCGAACGTTAAGCGTGCGGACCCTACGGGTTCGAGAACTATGTAGACCTGACCGAGACACCTCTCCGGTCAATAACCAACAGCGGAACCTGGATGATCATATTGGTTCCAACACATTCTACGAAGATACTTATCGGTCTTACCGTAATGACAACATACGTTATTCCCTTTGTCATCAGTATGTTACTTGCCCGAGATTCGATCATCGGTATCTTCATACCTAGTTCAATCTCGTTAGCGGCAAGTCTCTTTACTTGATTCTTAATACATCATCCCGCAACTAACTCATTAGTCACATTGCTTGCAAGGCTTATCATGATGTGTATTACCGAGAGGGCCCAGAGATACCACTCCGATACTCGGAGTGACAAATCCTAATCTTGATCTATGCCAACCCAACAAACACCTTTGAAGATACTTGTAGAGCATCTTTATAATCACCCAGTTACGTTGTGATGTTTGATAGCACACAAGGTATTCCTCCGGTATCCGGGAGTTGCATAATCTCATAGTCAAAGGAATATGTATATGACATGAAGAAAGCAATAGCAATAAAACTGAACAATCAATATGCTAAGCTAACGGATGGGTCTTGTCCATCACATCATTCTCCTAATGATGTGATCCCGTTCATCAAATGACAACACATGTCTATGGTTAGAAAACTTAACCATCTTTGATTAACGAGCTAGTCTAGTAGAGGCTTACTAGGGACACTGTGTTTTGTCTATGTATCCGCACATGTATCAAGTTTCTGGTTAATACAATTCTAGCATGAATAATAAACATTTATCATGATATAAGGAAATATAAGATAACAACTTTGTTATTGCCTCTTGGGCATATTTCCTTCACATGCGATCTTGGCCATTTCCCCATAGTCGCCTAAAGCAAGAAGATCACCAATAACACATGCATTAATGCAAGCTCTTGCATCCTCTGCTACAACCGCCTACAACACCCGACCTGACCTGGCAGGCTCTATTGTCATGAGCCTGGATCTTTGGCGAGGCCAGGAATGAACTACGCCAGCGTCCATGCCTCCCATTTGTCTTTCGCCACCTCCCTCAAGCCCCGCCACCTATTGCTGTGTGGTAGACCTCTCCCCATCTAAAAGGTGCTCGACGAATTGTCTTGAAGGTATTTCCTTTTTCTGTTTTTCCTATTCTTGTAGCAGATTTGTAGTCTGAACATTTCTCCTATTCACATCTATGATGTAATCCACAAACAAAGAGGCCCTTGGAAGAGTTTTGGATGGCTTGTTGTTAGACGAAGATGATGATTTTGAGGTGGCGGTGGTCATAATAATTTGAGTGGAAAAGAGGAAAAAAGAGACAGGGTTCTCAACTAGGCCATTTTTGCTACATGGACTACTTTGTGGACAATCCGGTGTATTCGAAGTACCTTTCCATGTGAATTTTCAATATGCATGGTGATTTATTTGTGTGCATTGCACGAGCATTGGAGGATCATTATGTTTGGTTCAAGCCATGGAGGGGTGCAGTTGGAGAAATAAGTGCAAGTCCTTTGTAGAAGTGTGCCATGCATGACAATGCGAGTGCTAGCATATGTAGTTTCAGGTGACTATGTAGATGAATATAATTGTAATAGGGAAGATACCATCATCTCGAGTGTGAAGAAATTTAACATCATGTGATTGAGCTTTTCAAATCCAACAACCTGAGTGCCGCACTGATCAGAACACTGACTTATGGCAATGAGTAAAGAAAGAGGGTTCCCGCTGATGCTTGGACTCATTTGATTTTATGCATAGACATGGAAGAAATGCCCTAGAACATGGCATCGGAGCTCTAAATGGATTTAATTTTTCCTAATAGCCCAAAATAGTCATAGATTGTATTTGCTGATAGGGCCATCTCAAATATGGTTTGTCACAGAAGTAGAAAATCCCTGAGAAAGCAGATATTGATCATGTGATACCCAACGAGTCAAGCACATTCAAAGTTTTTTTCGTACCCACCTTGATAATAGGGCATGGTGGGGTGTTGCAATCTCGCTTTGCAACTTCCATGGACATAATATGAATTGGAACCAAAATACATTATTGTACTACTAAGTAATGTTATAAATGGTAGGAAAAATGGGAATTTGCAGTAGTTTGCGGAAGATTATGATAACATGTGTGATCTTTCATAACATGACCATAAAGGATGAGAGAGGTTAATTAATGAACTACAACTATGACTACGTGAAGTGCATGTCACAGATCATCATCAAACCAATGTGATCTAGAAATTCCTTGAAATGCATCGAAAGATCGAGAACCAGGGGAGCTCATGACCAACTCTAAGATGACCATGTCAAGCACTTGTGGGAACTTCATAGACTATATTTGTTCTTGTGTTATCAAGTTATTTTGGATTATTGACTTCATTTAGACCTTGTTTTGTGTTAATATGGTTCAAATATGTCTATTGCAAACATCAATTTCTAAAATAAATGTTATGCATGTATAGTTCAAATGGTGTTTGTGTATGCGAATGGTTGGGAGAAATAGCAGGGAAATTTTTTGAGACCTAAGTTAGGGGAAAAGACTAGGTGCAGTCCTCCCAAACAATTCAAATTATTTGGACTTAAGTTTAATGAGGTGGTGTACAGATTTAACTCATAGGGGAAGGGCTAGCGATGCTCTTGGCATATGCCAGACCCATTGGTCTAACCTCGTCACTGAATTTATATACACTCTATTGTATTAGGTTGTGTTTTAGATAGACCAAGTATCGAATAGTAGAGAAGACTCCCTTTTTGTTAACATTATATAATTCTTTCTTTTGTGCTTGTAAGGCACCCTCGCATTTGGGGTCAAACTTTGAACATGAATTTTACTAGCAAAATACTCCATTTGTCATAAAGCATAGCTCGCCTTAGGTTTTCTTTCCCGTGTCTCCAATATTGTTTCAAGCTAATGTGTGTAGAAGCATTTATGACCAAAAGATGTATGAGCCAATGAATGAAGCATAAATGACCCCTCTTAACTATTTTGAATGCAAGTTCGAACAAGCATGAACGATTTTTGGGGAGTACAAGTTTTTGTTTTTTGAGGAATGAAGGGAGTATAAGTCATACCACAAAAATATAATATTGGAGCATGAACGATTGAGCTTTTCTCCCTTAGTTTGCAGGCTAAGAAAATCGTCGGAGGTCTCATACCTCTTGACGTGGGTACGAGCCTGAAATCCCAATTTCAGCCCTCGAAACATCTCATATGTTCCGCGATGTTTCGAAAACGACTTTGGTGCCTCAACTCTAAACCATTTAACTGAACTATCACGTGGTTATCAAAACGTGTATGTCCGATGTTCGCAACATCCACAAACGACGTTTGGGGTTCAGCACACTGAGCGGTGCATTAAGGACATGAGCTTTCTACTGTCCGCATAATCGCTACTGTCAGCTTTCAACTATATTTTCTCTAGGAGCATATTTAAAACAGTAGAACTAACGCGCGAGCTATGACATAATTTGCAAAGATCTTTTGACTATGTTCAGGATAATTAAGTTCATCTCATGAACTCCCACTCAGATAGACATCCCTCTAGTCATCTAAGTGATTACATGATCCGAGTCAACTAGGCCGTGTCCGATCATCACGTGATACGGACTAGTCATCATCGGTGAACATCTTCATGTTGATCGTATCTACTATACGACTCATGCTCAACCTTTCGGTCTCTTGTGTTCCGAGGCCATGTCTGTACATGCTAGGCTCGTCAAGTTAACCAAAGTGTTTCGCGTGTGTAAATTTGGCTTACACCCGTTGTATGTGAACGTAAGAATCTATCACACCCGATCATCACGTGGTGCTTCGAAATGACAAACTTTCGCAACGGTGCACAGTTAGGGGGAACACTTTCTTGAAATTTTAATGAGGGATCATCTTATTTACTATCGTCGTTCTAAGCAAATAAGATGTATAAACATGATAAACATCACATGCAATCAAAATAGTGACATGATATGGCCAATATCATTTTGCTCCTTTTGATCTCCATCTTCGGGGCTCCATGATCATCATCGTCACCGGCATGACACCATGATCTCCATCATCATGATCTCCATCATCGTGTCTCCATGAAGTTGTCTCGCCAACTTATTACTTCTACTACTATGGTTACCGGTTAGCAATAAAATAAAGTAATTACATGGCGTTGTTCAATGACACACAGGTCATACAATAAATAAAGACAACTCCTATGGCTCCTGCCGGTTGTCATACTCATCGACATGCAAGTCGTGATTCCTATTACAAGAACATGATCAATCTCATACATCACATATCATTCATCACATTCTTCTTGGCCATATCACATCACATAACATACCCTGCAAAAACAAGTTAGACGTCCTCTAATTGTTGTTTGCATGTTTTACGTGGCTGCTATGGGTTTCTAGCAAGAACGTTTCTTACCTACACAAAACCACAACGTGATATGCCAATTGCTATTTACCCTTCATAAGGACCCTTTTCATCGAATCCGTTCCGACTAAAGTGGGAGAGACTGGCACCCGCTAGCCACCTTATGCACCAAGTGCATGTCAGTCGGTGGAACCTGTCTCACGTAAGAGTACGTGTAAGGTCGGTCCGGGCCGCTTCATCCCACAATACCGTCGAAACAAGATTGGACTAGTAATGGTAAGCATATTGAACAAAATCAACGCCCACAACTACTTTGTGTTCTACTCGTGCAAAGAATCTACGCAATAGACCTAGCTCATGATGCCACTGTTGGGGAACGTAGCAGAAATTCAAAATTATCCTACGTGTCACCAAGATCTATCTATGGAGAAACCAGCAACAAGGGGAAGGAGAGTGCATCTACATACCCTTGTAGATCGCTAAGCGGAAGCGTTCAAGAGAACGGGGTTGAAGGAGTCGTACTCGTCGTGATCCAAATCACCGGAGATCCTAATGCCGAACGGACGGCACCTCCGCGTTCAACACACGTACAGCCCGGTGATGTCTCCCATGCCTTGATCCAGCAAGGAGAGAGGGAGAGGTTGAGGAAGACTCCATCCAGCAGCAGCACGATGGCGTGGTGGTGGTGGAGGAGCGTGGCAATCCTGCACGGCTTCGCCAAGCACCGCGGGAGAAGAGGAGAACTTGGGAGAGGGGGAGGGCTACGCCAGAACTTGGGTGCGGCTGCCCTCCCATCCCCCACATATATATAGGGGCAAGGGAGAGGGGGGCCGGCCCCCTAAGATCCAATCTGAGGAGGGGGCGGCGGCCAGGGGGGTTGCCTTGCCCCCCAAGGCAAAGGGGGCGCCCCACTTTAGGGTTTCCCCCAAGCCCTAGGCGCCTTGGTCCTTGGTGGAGGGCGCACCAGCCCACCTGGGGCTGGTCCGCTCCCACACTTGGCCCATGCAGCCCTCTGGGGCCAGTGGCCCCAATTGGTGGAACCCCGGGACCCTCCCGGTGGTCCCGGTACGTTAGCGATAAAACCCGAAACTTTTCCAGTGACCAAAACATGACTTCCCATATAAATCTTTACCTCCGGACCATTCCGGAACTCCTCGTGACGTCTGGGATCTCATCTGGGACTCCGAACAACATTCGGTAACCACATACAAACTTCCTTTATAACCCTAGCGTCATCGAACCTTAAGTGTGTAGACCCTACGGGTTCGGGAATCATGCAGACATGACAGAGACATTCTCCGGTCAATAACCAACAGCGGGATCTGGATACCCATGTTGGCTCCCACATGTTCCACGATGATCTCATCGGATGAACCACGATGTCAAGGACTCAATCAATCCCGTATGCAATTCCCTTTGTCTAGCGGTATTGTACTTGCCCGAGATTCGATCGTCGGTATGCCGATACCTTGTTCAATCTCGTTACCGGCAAGTCTTTTTACTCGTTCCGTAACACATCATCCCATGATCAACCCCTTGGTCACATTGTGCACATTATGATGATGTCCTACTGAGTGGGCCCAGAGATACCTCTCCGTTACACGAAGTGACAAATCCCAGTCTTGATTCGTGCCAACCCAACAGACACTTTCGGGGATACCTGTAGTGCACCTTTATAGCCTCCCAGTTACGTTGTGACGTTTGGTACACCCAAAGCATTCCTACGGTATCCGGGAGTTGCACAATCTCATGGTCTAAGGAAATGATACTTGACATTAGAAAAGCTTTAGCATACGAACTACGATCTTTGTGCTAGGCTTAGGATTGGGTCTTGTCCATCACATCATTTTCCTAATGATGTGATCCCATTATCAACGACATCCAATGTCCATGGTCAGGAAACCGTAACCATCTATTGATCAACGAGCTAGTCAATCAGAGGCTTACTAGGGACATGGTGTTGTCTATGTACCCACACATGTATCTGAGTTTCCTATCAATACAATTATAGCATGGATAATAAACGATTATCATGAACAAGGAAATATAATAATAATAACTAATTTATTATTGCCTCTAGGGCATATTTCCAACATTTAGTACGCTATACCTACGTGGGTACCGTGTCACCACCTAGGGATGGTAGAAACCGACCAAACTAATAGGTAACACTTATCATTGTAGGTTCAAATTATATCATACCTAATTAATCTACTTAATTACAAATGTAAAACAACTCAATATATTAATGAATATGGTATGCGTGCATTACTAAGTCTACCCTTATTGTTTTAGCATCATTGTCATTGAAAAAGATCAAGAAAATATGTTTATTTTTATCGTGGTTGACATGCGCTTGAAAGGCATTTTAGATGAATGGATGCAAAAAGTGTGAAAAAACATGCAATGCCCCCATGTTTGGTTTTGGTAATTGATGACAATCTCTATGGACTAATGGTTTCCTTGAGTTATATTTGAAGGTTTTGTCCTAGGCTTTTCTTGAAGTCCATGTGTTGGTTTCAAGGAGTTTATGAGTTGACCAAGGTGCTATTAAGGAATTATCCAAAGATTGGTCATGTGAGTGTTGAGCTTATTGCAAGCATGTCTTGAAGAAGAAGATTATGTGATCATTCATGTTTACCTTCAAGACATCATCCAAATGAAGAGAGTTGGAAAGATTCAAGGTTGATCTAGCCTAAGTACAGGGAGTGATTCAAGTTGATCAACACACAAAGCGCACAAGTTGTACCGAGAGGGACCAAAGCATTTTTCATTACGCTTTGTGTACTAACCCATGGTCTATGTGAGAGTTCTTTGTGGGGTTAGGTATGTTTCCATGGTCTTGCGTCAAGAGGGAGATCCCATACAACCCATGGAGGATGACATCAAGTGGTGATCGTCATCAAGTTTGCTGTGTGCAAGTTCAAGTGGAGCAACACGAAGAGTGGCTCACCCATAATGGAGTATGGGGGAGCAATCAAGTTTGAATCTTGCCATCCATTGTGGTGTCAATGGACTTGTGAAGATGTGCCGAAGAGTCGCTCACCCATAGTGGACTATGGGGGAGCAATCATCTAGTCTTCATCGAGCCAACGCAATCAAGAAAGGTGGTCCAACTTGAGGGAGTCAAGATTGTCTTCATCTAGCTCAAGTGGACCATGTGCAAGGCAAAGGTTTGCCCTTGATAGGTTTTCTATTTTACCAGTCTCGTGGTGGTAGTTGGGAGACCGGTTTATAGGATCGTTTGACGTACTATCAAGGGGGGCTCTCAAGTTGGTAGCTTGATCGTATCGTTAGTAGAGAGCTCAAACCATTGCATCCTTGCATCATGTTTCTTTGTTCTTGTTTGGTTCTCTTTGTGAGTCTTAGATCTTATGGTCATCTTGATGACAAGCTTGAGTTCATCGAAAACGGAGTTCGCATGCGTCTTCTATGATGTTTTCAGTGTTGGAGGTTTTACCGGTCTTATCCAAGGAAGGGTTCTCACCATTTCTTATGGGACTTTTCTAATTTGCTTTTATTGATATTTCTACCAAGATTGTGTTATCCCTTGTTGCTAGCTTTCCAACAAACTTGGTTTCATCGAATTCGGAGCTCGTATGCGAAAGTTGTGGCTGTTTTGATATTGCCTGTTTTACATAGAGAGGTTGTACCGCCCCGTAGAGAGGTTGTACCGGTTGACCGGTACAACCGGTGTTTGGAGCGGTTGTACCGCTCCAGAATTGGTCCGGAGGTTGTACCGGCCATGTACCGCTCTACCACCGGACTAGTTTCTGTTTTGGAGCGGTTCTTGGGCGGTTGTTGACCGGTTTAACCGGTTTAACCGGTACTACCGGTTCCCCAGGCTGTTGTACCGCTTAGAGCTTTTCCCAGGTTGGTTTTTCCTCTGCTTTGGCCGGTTGTACCGGTTCGTGCACCGGTTGTACCGGTCCTACAGGTTTCTGCACATAACGGGCAGATTCGTGGGGACCTATTTAAGGGGGTCTTCTTCCCCAATGGTTCCCCATCTCTTGAGCTCGTTTTTGCCCCCCTTGTTAACCTTCTTCGAGCTTGCTAACTCTCAATCCCTCCAATGATTCTTGCTAGTTCTTGAGGGAAAAGAGAGAGGAGATCTAGATCCACATTTCCACCAATCACTTTCTCCTCTAAGTGAGGGGAACACCTTGGATCTAGATCTTGGAGTTCTTCGTGTTCTTCTTTCGTTCTTCCTCTCATTTTCCTCCCTAGCATTAGGTTCTTTGGTGGGATTTGGGAGAGAAGGACTTGGGCACTCCGTGTGCCCTTGCCATTGCATTTGGTGCATCGGTTTGAGTTCTCCACGTGATACGTGGAAGTTACAAGTTGAGAAGCTTATTACTCTTGGGTGCTCGGTGCCCTTGAGCTTGTTCATCTTGGGTGCTTGGGCGCCCTAGATGGTTGTGGTGTTCGGAGCTCAATCATTGTGGTGTAAAGCTCTGGGCAAGCGTCGGGGTCTCCAATTAGGTTGTGGAGATCGCCCCGAGCAATTTGACGGGTACCGATGACCGCCCCCAAGGGTTGCCAAAGTGTACGGGTTCGGTGACTGCCCCCAAGGGTCGCCATCTGTACGGGTTCGGTGACCGCCCTCAAGGGTCCCTTAGTGGAATCACGGCATCTTGCATTGTGCGAGGGTGTGAGGAGATTACGGTGGCCCTAGTGGCTTCTTGGGGAGCATTGTGCCTCCACACCGCTCCAAATGGAGATTAGCATCCGCAAGGGTGTGAACTTCGGGATACATCGTCGTCTCCGCGTGCCTCGGTTATCTCTTACCCAAGCCCTTTACTTATGCACTTTACTTTGTGATAGCCATATTGTTCTTTGTCATATATCTTGTTATCACATATTTGCTTATATTGCTTAGCATAAGTTGTTGGTGCACATAGGTGAGCCTAGTTGTTTTAGGTTTTGTGCTTGACAAATTAACCGCTAGGTTTATTCCGCATTTGTTCAAGCCTAAACCGTAATTATTTTAAAAACGCCTATTCACCCCCCTCTAGGCGGCATCCACGATCTTTCAATTGGTATCAGAGCCTCGTCTCTCTTTGTTAGGCTTAACCACCTAGAGAGTAAAGATGTCAACTAGGGGATTAGGATTCTCTGACACTCTTAGTTTCGATGGCACAAATTTTGATGTTTGGGTAATTCGCATGCTTAATCTCTTTAGGGTCATGAACCCAAATTTAGAGAGAATTGTAGATATGGTTTTTTCTCCTCCAAAGGATCCCCAAAGATTATCTTTAGAGGATGAGAAAAACTCTTATCTCAATGCTCAAGCTTCTAATGTGCTTTTCGATACTTTGAGCAATGTAGTCATATTTCAACTCATGCCGTTCCGGGATGCTCATGAGTTGTGGACAAAGCTTCAAGATAAATATGGCGTGTCCAAGATTTGTGAGGATGATTGTTCTCCCTCCACCTCCGGTCGTATAGTATTCGCAGCTTCTTCTACTTCACCTACATGTGGTTTGCCACAAGGTAATGATATGGTGAGTAGTGTTGGTCATTGCAATGATGATAGTATGCTTATTGTGGATGATCCTTCATCACTATATTATTGCAATGCTCCTTCTTTGGGCTTTAACACTTCGTGCACTCCAAATGTTTCACATGCTTGTGTTGATAGTCCTTGGATATCATGTAGAAATTGCTTGACTAAATCTCATGATGATATGCTTGCTATGTCTTATTGCCATGATAAAAATGCATCTATTTCCTCGAATTGTTGTGCTAACAATGTAGAGGAAACCAAACATTCCATGGAACAAGATGTGGTGTTTAATGGTGCCTCAAGGGATCCTACATCATCATCTATTGCTTTTTGCCTTATGGCTAAGGCGTCAAAGGTATCTCCTACTTTGTACCCCAATATGTCTCTTGATGATGATGTTGTTGCTAATAATGATGAGGATAATGATGAAGAGAATGATAATGTTGCCTCCTTAAAAACTAAGGGGGAAATGATTTTTAAAGCTCTTCATAAAAATAAAATTGCTCGTTCCAACTTCATGGAAATAATGTCCATTGCCATTGATGGCAAGAAATACATTGAGGAGTTGGAATCTCATCTAGAGGAGCATGAGGTCACCATTGAGAAAATGGAAGCTCATGGGCGTGATTACGCAAATGAGATCGCGTAGCTATCTCAAGCTCTTGAACATGAACAAACCACCTCCGAATCTCTTGAGGAGACTTTTGCTCTAGAATTATCTAGAGTGAGGGAATCTCATGATAGAGCTCTTGAGGTGGACAACGATTTCAAATCTAAAAATGTTAAGCTTGAAGTCTCTCATGCTAGACTCCTTCAGGATTTTGAGCACCTTGAAAATGGCTCAAGGGTCATCAAGGGTGAGCTCATCAAACTCACCGAGTCTCATGCCCAACTTGAAGCTTCTTATTTAACAGAGCTTGCCAAGTTGCCTTCTCCTCTTGTTGTTAATAATGATGCTTGTGCTACTAATTCTATTACTTGTGAGGCATCCATTTTGAAGGAGAATGTTGAGCTACGGACTCAACTTGAGGTGCTATCTAACAATTATGGGAAATTGGAAGAAAGTCATGAAAAGCTCTCAAGCTCTCATGATGATCTTCTAGTATCCCATAGTGTGCTAAAGATAGCTCATGAGGCCATGATTGCTAAGGTAACATCTAGTGAGCCTCATGTGGGTACTAGCACTACTTCTAGTCAAAATAGTATATTGCCATGTGCTAGTCCTTGTAATTCATCTACTCACAATGTTGGTACATCTTGTGATGAATTGCTGTCCTTGCCTTGTTGCTCTAACGATGAAGCTTATACTTCCTCTAGTACTTGTGTTGAGACTAACCGTGTAGAGGAAATCAAAGAGCTCAAGGCCCAAGTCACTTCTTTGAAGAAAGACTTGGAAACGTGTCATGAAGGGAAATCCACACTCAACAATATCTTGAATGTGCAAAAATCCCCCAATTACAAAGGTGGACTTGGATTCAACTCCAATAAGAAGAAGAAATCCAAGATGAACAAAAAGAAGGGCCAAGAACAAGTCAAGAATTCGGCCAAGATTGTTTGCTTCAAGTGCAAAGTAGAAGGGCATCATGTTAGATCTTGCCCATTGAAGAAGAAGTCCATTAGTGTCAAGCAACAAGGGAAGAGGGCACAAGTTCAATCACATGCTCAACCTCAAGTTGAAGAAAGGCCTCTTCCCAAGAATACTCAAGTTAATGCTTCTCAAGTTGAGAAATCAAGTGAGAAGAAAGTGAAGAGTAGACGTTGCTACCTATGCCGTGAGAAAGGTCACCTCGCTTCTTCATGCACTAGTGGTAACTTATCCAACCCAATTATTATTGATGACGTCTATTCTCTTGGGAAGGATAAGGTTGGCAATGTGGTTGCCAAGTTTGTTGGTACTCAAAGTGGTTTGAAGCAAAGAACCATTTGGGTAGCCAAGCCTCTTGTGACTAACCTCTTAGGACCCAACTTGGTTGGGGACCAACTAGCTCAAACTTGATCAATAGGTGTTGTTGGAGGGCATCGGAGACTTGGCTACTTTATGAAGAATTAAGGGGACTTCATCACTCTTATTGTCTCAAGCCAAGTCAATTGAATCATCAAGTTTATATCTTATATCCAATGTGCCTCCTTGCGTAACTTGTACTTAAAATTGCTTACATTGAAAGTTACTTGCTCCCTTGCATGTTTTGGTTTTGTTCCTTGCATGTGTTGGTATATGTTGTGATTCCAACTTGCTTATCTTGAGCAATCAAGTATGCGGGTGTTGGTTTGCACACCATGTACGTGTGTGTCGTGTGTTGAGCCTTTATGCTTCTTGTTTGTTTCCTAGTTGGCTCGTGTGAGAGATTAATGGAACATCCCATTTTGGGGGAGTGATGTGCTTTGTGCACCTCACAATCCTGTAAATGTGTGTACATGAGGAATACCATCTAGTATTGATATTTCAAGATTATCTAGTCGCTAGGTGGTATATCTCTCATGAGAAATTCAAATTCTAGATAGTCCATTAATTATCTCTTGTTTGTTCCTCTTATTGCCTCTTGTTAAGTTCTTATTGGTATCACATTATGGGGGAGTAATATGCTAAGTGCATATTACAAGCCTAGAAAATGTGTACATTTGAGATATTGTCACCTAGAATTGATATTGTAGATTATCTTGTTCCTAGGTGGCATGTTAGCTCTACAAGTTGCAATTTGCTTGTGTTTGTTGTGAAGACGATGTTGTACATCCTTGCTATCTACCACCGGGAATTATTTCCAAATACTTCTTGTCTTTTGACAATTGGTAGTCACTTATGTGTGGTAGAATTTGTTGATCATCTTTACTTTGGCTTTTGTTTTTCCTTTTCTCTTGCCAAGGTTTGTGTCAACTCCCGGTGTCTTCCCTACCACTTGTGGATCTTGTTTATTTCTTGTTCTTGTCTAGTGTTTTCTAGATATAGTGAAAGTAGTGATCCCACCTTGTGCATTTTGTATTCAAATGCAAATCCTATATAATGCACAACTCGTGGGGGAGCTATACTATTTTCTTTAGAACACTCTTCTTGTGATCCTTATCGAGTGTGTTTTGGTGGAAGGCATGCCATTTCTTTTTGGTACTTTGTGCCATCATGAAACTTTGTTGAGAGCTTGGTTTGTTTGGAACCATCCTCTCTTTGGGAGTTTGACATCTTTAGTTTAGTGTGTATCAATGGATATCTCATTCCTTGATGTATCTTTAATGATATCTTCCAAGTGATGATTTCTCCATTTGGTATCCTTTTCACTTGGCATTTATTTCTCTTTAGGTTTCGGGTTTTGAAAGTCTTGGGCATGCATGTTTACTTCATGTATTTTATTTGGCATGCTTTCTTTCTTTGACTCAATATATAGGGGATCTCCACCAAGTCTCAAATCGGATGAGATGTGTATGAAATTCATTTTCATATCTATATGCACATATTCATGTGGAGTTTGTCCTATGTATTGGTTTTTCTAACTATTTGGTCCCAATGAGTTTGGGTGTTGTTTAGTTTGTGTTGTTCTTCTAGGAACATTTGGAGATGCATTGGATGCTCGGCTCACTCACAAGGAAGGTGTTGTCACCATGTGCATATTGGAGTCAAGCTAGGATGATCAATGAACTACTATCTACCTTCAATTGGTATCTACTACATCCTTCCAATGATATCTCGGTAACAAGTATCTATTCATGCTTTCTCCTCTTGCATTCAACCTTGTGTAGGTTGCATCTTGGCATGATATTCATTTCATATCTTGTGATACTTGCTTCCTTTCTCAAAGCATCCCAACGATGATCTCTTGTTGCTAGTTGTGATGCCTTTGATGGATGTGTGTTTGGAATTCATTTATATACAATGAGACCATATCTAGCCAAGTGCTATGCTTTCAAGCAAATATCTTATTGGTATATTTATGACTTCATTTTGGTTATCTCATTCCTTCTTGTTGTAACTATTTCGGGTGTACATCCTTCTTTGTAGATATATATCATCATGATTTCGTCTACCTAGAACATTATACACTTGAGAGCAATTACATCTCTAGTTGATATCCTTTCTTTCACGTCCACCTTGTCTTTCTTATGTTATTTCTTTGGTGGCTCCGTGAAAGCTTTTGCCTTGAGTGCGTGTCGTATCTCATTGCATCTTGATGCACTCTTGTGTGGTGAAGATTATTTTCCTCTTGCTTATCTTTACGAGGCTTTTACCATCTTAATTGGTATCCCTCGTCTTGATGAGCCTCCCCTCGTCTATCTTCACCACGGGTTGTCACAAGCATAGGTTCTCTTTTGCTTATTAGCAAGCTTGTGAACCCGTTTGCCAATTGTGTGTGGGAGTGATAGGCCTTGCACCGTGTGCCTCATTCTTTCAAGACTATGTTGATGCTTAATTCTCATCCTAATTTTAGTCTTCTCAAGTGCTTCGCCATGACTCACACACATCATTTTGGTTGAGCCTATTCCTAAGTTGCCTCTTTTACTTGTTGCTCAACCATGTGTTTGTTGCAAGTACTAGGCTTAGTTTCCTATATGCTCTCTTTGCACTTGTTGTAAGTTTCTATTGATTTTGGGGGAGCTATGATCCTATTTTGTGCACTTTGTATCCAAATACAAAAATTCTTTATGTGCACAAATCATGGGGAGCTTCTCTAGTTTCTTTGGAACGCTGCTCCGCTCTTATCATAATATCCTTTATTCATGTGGCTCGTAGGATCATTGGCCTAGCTTGCTTCAATTGGTATCTTTTGATTGCTTGATTGTGTGTTTCTCTCTTTGATTATGTCTTTGTGGCATATCTTCCTTTTGCAATCGTTGGGCCTCAATATAGTTTGTCTTCCTCCAAGTATTTACCGTTGGATATGTGTATAGCATTCCACTCTCTTGTTGAGAAATACACAATTTATGGAGGAACACATTTTATATTGGCCTTCTAAGCTTTTAGCCCATTTTGGCAATCGATGCCAATGGGGGAGAAGTTTCAGAGAGTTGTGTGGAGAAGCTTAGAGAGTTGTCTCCTCTTGCTTTGGTTTTGTTCCTTAGCATTTGCATCTCATTTGCATGCACTATTGGTTGTTGTATTGCATGGTGATGCATAATTCCTTATATAAACTCTCTTGAAAGTGATTGTCATCAATTACCAAAATGGGGGAGATTGAAAGAACATGCAATGCCCCCATGTTTGGTTTTGGTAATTGATGACAATCTCTATGGACTAATGGTTGCCTTGAGTTATATTTGAAGGTTTTGTCCATAGGCTTTTCTTGAAGTCCATGTGTTGGTTTCAAGGAGTTTATGAGTTGACCAAGGTGCTATTAAGGAATTATCCAAAGATTGGTCATGTGAGTGTTGAGCTTATTGCAAGCATGTCTTGAAGAAGAAGATTATGTGATCATTCATGTTTACCTTCAAGACATCATCCAAATGAAGAGAGTTGGAAAGATTCAAGGTTGATCTAGCCTAAGTACAGAGAGTGATTCAAGTTAATCAACACACAAAGCGCACAAGTTGTACCGAGAGGGACCAAGTGTTCCCATGGTATGGTAAGCATTGTTCATTACGCTTTGTGTACTAACCCATAGTCAACGTGAGAGTTCTTTGTGGGGTTAGGTATGTTTCCATGGTTTTGCGTCAAGAGGGAGATCCCATACAACCCATGGAGGATGACATCAAGTGGTGATCGTCATCAAGTTTGCTGTGTGCAAGTTCAAGTGGAGCAACACGAAGAGTGGCTCACCCATAATGGAGTATGGGGGAGCAATCAAGTTTGAATCTTGCCATCCATTGTGGTGTCAATGGACTTGTGAAGATGTGCCGAAGAGTCGCTCACCCATAGTGGACTATGGGGGAGCAATCATCTAGTCTTCATCGAGCCAACACAATCAAGAAAGGTGGTCCAACTTGAGGGAGTCAAGATCATCTTCATCTAGCTCAAGTGGGCCATGTGCAAGGCAAAGGTTTGCCCTTGATAGGTTTTCTATTTTACCGGTCTTGTGGTGGTAGCTGGGAGACCGGTTTATAGGATCGTTTGCATTACTATCAAGGGGGGCTCTCAAGTTGGTAGCTTGATCGTATCGTTAGTAGAGAGCTCAAACCATTGCATCCTTGCATCATGTTTCTTTGTTCTTGTTTGGTTCTCTTTGTGAGTCTTAGATCTTATGGTCATCTTGATGACAAGCTTGAGTTCATCGAAAACGGAGTTCGCATGCGTCTTCTATGATGTTTTCGGTGTTGGAGGTTTTACCGGTCTTATCCAAGGAAGGGTTCTCACCATTTTCTTATGGGCCTTTTCTCATTTGACTCTTATTGATATTTCTATCAAGATTGTGTTATCCCTTGTTGCTAGCTTTCCAACAAACTTGGTTTCATCAAATTCGGAGCTCGTATGCGAAAGTTGTGGCTCTTTTGATATTGCCTATTTTACATAGAGAGGTTGTACCGCCCCGTAGAGAGGTTGTACCGGTTAACCGGTACAACCGGTGTTTGGAGCGTTTGTACCGCTCCAGAATTGGTCCGGAGGTTGTACCGTCCATGTACCGCTCTACCACCGGACTAGTTTCTGTTTTGAAGCAGTTCTTGGGCGGTTGTTGACCGGTTTAACCGGTTTAACCGGTTCCCCAGGCTGTTGTACCGCTTAGAGCTTTTCCCAGGTTGGTTTTTCCTCTGCTTTGGCCGGTTGTACCGGTTCGTGCACCGGTTGTACCGGTCCTACAGGTTTCTGCACATAACGGGCAGATTCGTGGGGACCTATTTAAGGGGGTCTTCTTCCCCAATGGTTCCCCATCTCTTGAGCTCGTTTTTCCCCCCTTGTTAACCTTCTTCGAGCTTGCTAACTCTCAATCCCTCCAATGATTCTTGCTAGTTCTTGCGGGAAAAGAGAGAGGAGATCTAGATCCACATTTCCACCAATCACTTTCTCCTCTAAGTGAGGGGAACCCCTTGGATCTAGATCTTGGAGTTCTTCGTGTTCTTCTTTCGTTCTTCCTCTCATTTTCCTCCCTAGCATTAGTTGCTTTGGTGGGATTTGGGAGAGAAGGACTTGGGCACTCCGTGTGCCCTTGCCATTGCATTTGGTGCATCGGTTTGAGTTCTCCACGTGATACGTGGAAGTTACAAGTTGAGAAGCTTATTACTCTTGGGTGCTCGGTGCCCTTGAGCTTGTTCATCTTGGGTGCTTGGGCGCCCTAGACGGTTGGTGGTGTTCGGAGCTCAATCATTGTGGTGTAAAGCTCCGGGCAAGCGTCGGGGTCTCCAATTAGGTTGTGGAGATCGCCCCGAGCAATTTGACGGGTACCGATGACCGCCCCCAAGGGTTGCCAAAGTGTACGGGTTCGGTGACCGCCCCCAAGGGTCGCCATTTGTACGGGTTCGATAACCGCCCTCAAGGGTCCCTTAGTGGAATCACGGCATCTTGCATTGTGCGAGGGCGTGAGGAGATTACGGTGTCCCTAGTGGCTTCTTGGGGAGCATTGTTCCTCCACACCGCTCCCAACGGAGATTAGCATCCGCAAGGGTGTGAACTTCGGGATACATCGTCGTCTCCGCGTGCCTCGGTTATCTCTTACCCGAGCCCTTTACTTATGCACTTTACTTTGTGATAGCCATATTGTTCTTTGTCATATATCTTGCTATCACATATTTGCTTATATTGCTTAGCATAAGTTGTTGGTGCACATAGGTGAGCCTAGTTGTTTTAGGTTTTGTGCTTGACAAATTAACCGCTAGGTTTATTCCGCATTTGTTCAAGCCTAAACCGTAATTATTTTAAAAATGCCTATTCACCCGCCCCCCTCTAGGCGACATCCACGATCTTTCAAAGTGTCTTCTTTCATTCAGCATGGGAGTTTTGGGGTTAAGATCAATGATGAGCTCAGTCATTTTTTCAAATCGAGGAGGGCTTGAGGCAAGGGCACCCCATGTCGCCAATTTCGTTTAATATTGTGGCAGATATGCTGCCTACTCTCATAGAAAGGGATAAGAAGGATGGTCATGTTGGGGGCCTTATTCGACATCTGGTTGGTGGGTGTGTGTCCATCCACTAGTATTCAGATGACAAGATCATTTTTATGGAGCACAACCTTGAAATTGCGACTAATATGAAGTTGATCATGCACCATTTAAAAAAGCTAGATGAAAATTAATACCCACAAAAGTGAGATCATGTTTTGGTAATGCCAAATAGGATGAGAGTCAGTACAAATAACTGTTTGGATCTGAGTGGGATCCCTTCCCAACGTACCTCAGAATTCCCATTTATCATCGTAGGCTCACCAACAAGTAATGAAAAAAACAATAAATTAAGACCATCTCAAAAGAAGCTCAACAGTTAGAAGGGTAAGTTTTTTTCATACGGAGGACAACTTACCCTCATAAACGTTGTTCTTACTATTCTACCGATGTTCATGCTTTTTTGACATACCTAAAGGGGTGTTAAAAAGGCTAGATTTTTACCGGTCTTGATTCTTCTGATGGTGTGGGGAATTTAAGAGGAAGTACATAATTTCTAAATGGGACATTCTGTTTAGGCCTAAGGATCAAGGTGGGTTGGGCATTGAAACCCTGAAAAATCAAAAACAAGTGGTTGCTCATCAAATGGTTGCATATTGCTTAACAAGGTGTTTGGCAATAGTTGTTGCCCAAAAAATACATGTATTCCAAAATGATACCGCAAGTTGATGCGAAGCCTGCTGATTTGACGTTTTGGAAGGGTTTGATGAAGGCCAAGTCTTCATTTTATATGAGAGGATCCTTTATGGTCGGTGATGGCCGATCAGTGGGTTTCTAGGAAGATACATGGTTGGGGTACACTTCATTAGCTCTTCAATACCCAACCCTTTAGAATTGCGCTAAGGAAGGAGGCCTCGATGACTTTTGTCTTGGCGGTTAGCCCTTTGAATATTCACTTCAGCAAGCTTTACTTGGTGATAATTATTTTAAGTGGATCCATTTAATAGGTTGGTGTCGATCAATCTAACTCAGATGCGAGGTACCTTCCAGTGGAGCTTGACTACCAATTGTCTTCACGGTGAACTCTATGTATGTAGATGTGATGAATTATTAGACTATTTTTTGAACAAAGCACATCTGGAAAACCAAATTCCCATATAAAATTAAAGTTCCCATGTAATTCATGTAGGGGAGGTAGTGCTTACCAAAGATAATCTTGCAAAACGTAATTCACAGGGTAGCACAAAATGTTGTTTTTGTGATCAACAAGAAACAATCAATGATTTATCCATGTCATGTCTGTTCGCTGCATTGATTTGGTGGACAATTCACATTATTTTTAATTTATCACCACCAACAAGTATATCAAATTTCCATGGTATTTTGTTTGGACGTATTCACTGAAATTTGAATGGAAAATCCGAGGGGAGTTTGTGCCATTCTTTGGACAATTTGAAATTGCCAGAATGAGTGTGTTTTTAACATATCATCTATTGTAAAAAAAATACAGGTTATTTTCAGAGCTACGACATCAATCCATACGTGGTGAACACTGCACCGTGTGGATGCACGGGGGATTATGGCCTTTTGGTGCAATCATCTAGAAACAGTTGCACATGTTTTTTCAACCAGTTTGACTGGCGTGCGACTAACAGTTTATGTGGATGAGCAATGTAATATTGTTTCTAACCCATATAATCGTGTTTTACTATAAACCTTTTTTACTCTTGGTGACTTAGACTTACTTTGGGCGTGTTTGGTTCCGATTGGGGTTTTCACATTTTCGCTCGTCCTGGGCCAGCAGAGCTTGTGTGAGCAAATACGAGGCCTCGTCCATGTTGTGCATGTCGTTTGGTTGCCTAGAAAGGCCCAGTCTGCATGAGAGCTGAAACAGAAGTACATCATTTGGCTGCATGTTTGTGCTCCCCCGATGCAACACTCGACTATTTGGTTACATGCAACATGGGCGGTGTGGTAACCTCTTCTTTGAGTGATGAGGTTACCAACACACATAAACATAGGCACAATAATAGCAACAACGGAAAAGAATAGCAAATAAACCACACTACTAAATAAGCATTAAACCACAGTCATAATTGTTCACCAAACACATGTACTACAAACTAGTTCACCACACAGCATCAACAACATTAAACAACACTACTTGTCAATCATGACAAAAGTTGGTTCATTCTCGGCGCACTTGATGACCACCATTGTGCATGATCGGTCGAAGATGGTGACCCGGAGAGCATCATAGCTCAAGACCTTGAAGGTCAAGAACTACCCAATCTGTAGCTGATGAGCAAGAAGCCGACCACCCTTGATTCATGACAGCCCTTTAGTTGACATCCTTCAGCCTCACCATCCAGTTGCAATCGGTGCTTGTCTTCAAAAAAATGACCCTTGGGTTGTGCCCAGGTAACCACAAAATGTGTCAGGTACTGGAAGCACCTCCAACCCTGCTGCTAAGAGCACATGGCATAAGTGGGTTGGGATACTTCCTCATGGAAATGCCCAACCTTCGTCGGCCTGCCCCTCTGCCTCTTGGAGCTGCAGCCTTCTCTTGCATCCTTTGAGTAGCTGCTGTCAGCAGCATTGTCGAGGACCAGCTTGCCAGTAGAGCACTGCAATTAAGAACATGAGTCTCAACACACTACCATATATATAGCTTACCGTCGTTGACGAAGTCATGATGAAGCGCATTTGGATGGTCGCCATCCACATCTTCCTGCCACTAATGCTCGTCGTCTAGATCTTCTTGCTGAAGGTGAGAGGAGACTACCATGAGAGAGTGCGCGGTGAGAGAGTGGTGAGGGGATTTTATTGTGCACCATTGATAAACATCGTGTCATTTCCCGTTCCCCCCTCCCGTGCAGTCATGTGTCTTCTTTGTCCTTGCTTGGGCCAAACTTGCTAGAAACGGCCGATTCAGCCATTCCCAAGAGCCAGACTATGGGCTGCATTGAGGAAGAATGCGATGCAGACCTAGTCGAGCGTGCAAGTAATAAAACATCCTAGATATGCCCCCCACAATCTAGATGGATGTTATGTGAGCAACCAAACATGTTGGTTAATGTGACACTCCAATTTTTTTTCTGTTGTTTTATTTTCAGCAAGAGCCTTGCTTGGTTTGAAGAAGGTCATTTAAACCCTTCTTAAAAACCTCTCTTCTGAATTTTCCTTCTCAAAAGCATTTCTTGGATTTAGTTTCTTCTAAAAAGAAATCTTTTTGGTTTTGGGCTATTCTCTAGTTTTGATCCATTCTTGTTTTTACCATTCCTCTTGTGGTTAAACCCTCCCAAAACCCCTCCTTCCACTTTGGCACAATCCATATTTTCTGTCCCAACAAGTCCAACTCATTTTTTGGATTCTATTTCATTTATTTCTTTCTCCCAAAACAATTTTGTCCTTTATTTTGAGCCTAGGTGATTTGCAAAGCAAGTACCTTAATGCCTTTATGTTTTGATCTCAACTCAACTCCTCTGGATAGTCCCTGGCACCCACAACCTAGAACCATCAAGATCCACTCTTCTTCTTTTCAAAATTTTTAAGTTTCATCTTCTGCAAGTTTGGACCAGATTTGTCAAATTTGGTGAAATTCATATCTCCACTTCTCCAAAAATTCCACCAAAATTCAGGCAGCCCCCAGTTGCAATGAGAGGCCACTCCACCAAAAATCAGCTCAAGGAAAAATCCCCACATGCCAAAATCATTCTGTCGAACACCTGGCTTGCACTATTACTTTGCATTTTCAGAAAATTCAGAGTTTCAGTAAGTTCAGATTCGTCAGAGTCTGGTCACCTGTCAACAGTGCGCCCTGGCGCGTTGCGCACGGCCTCTCCTCCCTGGCCGGAGCGCCGCACGCCCCCTTGGACGGATGCAGGCGTCGGTGGCGGCGAGCCTCGCCGGCGTTGGCAGTTTCTGTGGTGGCTGTGCCACCCGTGGCGGCCAGCGAAGGCCCAAGCCCGCTCGCCACGCCACCCGTTGCCGCCCATCGTTCCCTGGCCCTCCGCATGGCACATGCACGCCAGCGCACCCCCGTTGCACCGTCGCCGTGGCCGGCAAGCACAGGGCACGCCCTCTGCCACCGAGGGGCCCACGCCGCTCCGTTGGCACTTTACCATCTGCCATGGCAGATGGCAAAGGCATGGTCGGCGGATGGCAAAGGCTTTGCCATCTGCCAGTAGATGGCAAACAGTTTGTCTGAAACCCTGCCGGTAAAGGCTTCTTTGCCGTCTGCTGGCTGATGGCAAAGAGCTTGTGCCTTTGCCATCAGCTGGCAGACGGCAAAGTATGCCGTTAGCCTTCTAACGGGGCTAACCGTCAAACACCCCCCAAAGCTTCTAATCCTAGCGCGTTTAGTGCCTAAATGGAGCCTGTAACCTCCACGTTGAAGCTCAACCGCTAAACCACCCCGACCAAGCCCTGCGCCGCCGTAACCTTCACCGGAGAACTCCGTTCATGGCCGTCACCTTGGATCGCCTAAAAAAAGGGGCCCCGAGCTCGCCCTCGAGCATGCACCCTCCCTGCACCTCCCCAACACTCCGCCAGGCCACTAGAAGGACCTCGAGGAGGTCTCCTCCCCCAACTCCGGCCGCCCCGTTGCACCTCGGCCTCCACCTCGATTCACTCCAGTGAGGCCGTCCCCGGCGTCCTAACCTCGTCAGCAACCCTCTCGAGCACCCAGGAGTCTAACCCCCCACTTCAATTTGCCCTTCGCAGCACTCTCCGGCGAGAGCCAACCCCTCCCGAACCGCCATCCGCCGGAGCCAGGGCCGCCGTCGACACAGTGCTCGCCGGCGACCACCACCACCACCCACCGACGCGGAATGATGCACTGAGCACGGAGGTACCACCCGATCCCCTTGCCTCGCCGTGGATCACCGCCGGCGACCACCGCAGCCCTCGGGCGCCGACGAGCTCTGTCTCCCCCTTTTAAATTTTTAAACCTGACCGGTGGGACCCGCCTGTCAGTCTCTCATTCTTATTAAATGAACCATTTTCTGAAAGCGTATTCTGGAAAAATGCTCTTTCCAGTTTGAATCGTTTTCTGGACTTTTCTGCTTAGCCCCCTGGGAAGTTTCTGTTTCATTACAAAGAGGTCCTTGGACCAAAACACTTATAACTTTAAAACATGAAAGGATTTTTGAATGATTCTTTTTCCGCACTCTTCAAAATTTTGTCTAGTTTTTTATCAGATTTATTTGAAAAATATTTGGTATATTTATGTACACCTCACGGTATTTACGATAGCGCATGTATTTTTGTATACCGTAGACACCGAAGGAGGTGACGGAGCCGCGAACTTCACCAAGTTAGAATCCGACTACTCCGAACCAGGCAAGCATGTTTGAACTCTTGATATGATGAGTGTTTGTTGCATGTTTGCATTTAGGAGTTTCATGGCATGTTTATGAACACTTCTTTGAATGTTATATTTCATGCAAAGAAGTGGAAAGTGAATTTCAGAAATCCATATGTTGTTGGATACATATTTGCATGGCCAGGTGATGGCATGAGGATGGTAAGATGGCAGTGTTGTGGCATGCCAGACTTATGCCAATCTATTTGACTTTAGTGTCATCGTGAATCAAGTCACATTCCCATTCATTTTCTTTCCTGTGCTGCCACATGTTTTCCGCAAGGAATATGGCTTAGTAAGTTGCAAACCGTTTTCCTGGTACACACCAAATAGAGAGGCCGGGATGAGGGTTCCATGGCCCCGGATTAAAGCCCGTCATCCGGTCAGGGGGCATGGGTGTTTCCGGTTGGGACCGAGAGGGGGGCACCCCTTAGAGCGCGCGTATAGAAATTTGATCCCATGCTATTCGAGGTTGTGACCTCCCCGTCTCAAAGTTTTTCTTGTATGATGTCTAGGGTGATTCCTGGCATCGTGAGGTGGAATGGGTGTGTACTGGTTAAATGGGTTTCTACCGAAATACCGTAAATGGAACTAGTCCTTCATGACTATGGAAATCCGTTGGCTGTGGACAGTTCGTACAAACTCTGTAGAGTCACAAATCCTTTAAATCATCTCGTACATGTCCAAGTACTGTGTTCATCTTATCTTGTCAAATGTCAGTCCCAGTGACAAAACTCCGGTGGACTACAGGAGTGTTAAATCCGGTTAAAAGTTTATTCTTGTCGATGGAATAATCTGATAATTACTTTTGATATAACCCTTTCTGTGATGTCGCTCAGACGTTTGACTGTGGCACACTTGATATTTACATCTGATATAAGCCCTTTCTGTGACGTTGCTCAGACGTCCGACTGTGATATGTTTGTTATTTATTTTCAATATAAGCCCTTTCTGTGACGTCGCTCAGACGTCCGACTGTGGCATGTTTTGTTATTTATTTTCAATATAAGCCCTTTCTGTGATATCGCTCCGACGTCCGACTGTGGCACACTTGTTATATTTTTTCAAATAAAAGCCCTTTCTGCGATGTCGCCCAGACGTCCGACTGTGGCACGCTTGTTATATATTTTCAAATAAAAGCCCTTTCTGCGATCTCGCCCAGACGTCCGACTGTGGCACGCTTGTCTTTTACTTTTCAGTATAAGCCCTTTATGTGGTGTCGCTTAGACGCCCAACTGCGGCATGATTTTTATTTTGTTTACCTTTCGAGGCGTCGCTCCAGACACCCGATCGGTTTCAGTTATTTATTTTACTCATCATGTCTTGCAAATTCTTTTTATTGGAATGAGCATTATTATTATTTTTCTCACGACGCATTCATGCATGCATTTGTTATATCCTTGGTCCGAACTGTCTTGCGAGTACTTTCAAAGTACTCACCTGGCTTGTTGATTTGGCCAGATGTTGATGAAGGCGATCTCATGGATGAAGAGTTCGATAGCGAGTCTGACGCCTAGAGGGGTCCCAGTCAGTCCCGTGTGATTCTGCATTTGGTCACTGTATTATATCCGCTTCCGCCACCCCAGAAATAAATTCACCGAGCCTCACCTCGACGCTCGATGAGCTGCCAGTTTAGAAGTCAAGTTATCCACCACCACTTTTATCTCGAGCTAGTAGCATGTCACCACACCTCTGTGTCATAACCGCCCTTATGTATAATATTGGCGTGTTTGTAATAAATTGTTGAGCATCCTCAGCTCAACCCTGTAGTGGATATTTTTAGCATTCGTGAACATTTTTGAAGTTTGTGAACTTTATTCCAAATTTTCAACTATATTTTGAAATCCATAAACATTTTTCAAATTCCTGAATATTTTTGAAGATTCATGTTTGTTGAGTAAGCAAGTGGAGTAGGGAACCGAGATGAGCGAGCAACAACTTGGTGGGTTGGCCCATTTGAGTGTCATAGTAGCAATTCCATGGTTTTAGGGTGGAATAGGAGCTCCCATGACCGGGTCTCACACAACAACCATCCGCTGACACCGAGGCCAAATTTGTATGGACAACATAACTACCTAGGGAATAACTTCACCCTCCTCTCAGAACAAACACCACACACTATAACAATATAGGCATCAGGAAAAAAACACCAAAACATAATTAAAATCCAAGCCAACGCAGATAAAACCAACCAAAACAACCAACCCCAATAACCTACTCAAAAGAAAAGATAATCCCATGAGTGAAGAACGACGCGGTGAAGTGCACATTAGCCTCTAGTTTTAGTTAAACTCCTATGTAGATACACGGTCTGTTGATTAATTTACTGAGAATCTAATGGATAGTGTTTATTTTGTAACATTTTCATTAACTTCACAAACAAAAAGAAAATGTGCATCAATGGATCACATTAAGCCAAGTCCAGCCCATATTTCACCTCCTAGCCAACTTAGATTTTCATGATGAGATGTACTAGCTTCATTAGCATTTGAGATTTCATGTTGGATTTATTTTATGAGCGCAAAATTATAATAATTATTAAAAGGGAGCATCGATCTCCGAGCACACATGATGGTTTTCGCTCTCTCATAGCCATTTTTGCCGTCGGCGGCTGTTTGCATGTCAGTTTACGATGACCCCTGCTTGTCCCAACTTGTTTTGTCGAAGCTTTAGCAGCCAATTAAATCAAGCGCCAGGCCCTCATCTCCCAGTTGGTACTTGGTAGTTATTGTCAAAATGGTGGCCTTTGTGGTTCGATCAACAGGTGGTATAGAAGAAGAAACAACAAAAAAGTGGAGTGAGCATGCTGGGTAAGAAGAACAAGAAAGAATCAATTGGCAAAGTTCTTTTGGGTCCCTCAATTATTTATTAAATTTATTCGTGCTGCAAACTTTAGACTCATAACTTTGAGCCACACTAACTTTCCATATTTGACAAATTTGTTCGTTGCCTTAGCCAATGTTGAATGTAGGATTGTGTGCTGATAGTTTCTCACACGTGCTAGCACAGATAGCACAAAAGAAAAGCAAAGTATATGTTAGAAAATAGCAATAAAATAAGGAGCAATGAAAGATACTAAAAATGGCGAAAAGGTAGGAAAATAATGAATGTTAAAATGTGACAAAATATCCATAACATTCTGGAAATCTACTAAAAATATCGGATTTAAAATTGGAGAATTTCATACAATTTAAGAAAAATAATCTTTAGGACATATCTTGAACAACTAGGGAATTTGAGTAAACTTTGGAATATTTTGTAAGCATTCATTTAACTTGCCATATTTTTCTTTCATTAATGTTCCTGAACTATTTTTGAGTTTTCTTGAATTTCTAGTAGCCGATTCTTGCTAAGGTAGATTGGCAGTCAACTGACCCCCACACAACCACTGTCTAGCCGTGACTCTATACCGAGTCGTCCACGTTGTTGCAGCGCGGTGCCGTCGGAGTTGGACACACCCCGGGCTCACCCTCAGCACTTAGGTCCCTCCTGACACCTTTTTTTAGAGAGGAGGCATATTGCCGGGCTTTAGCACGCTGAAGCCCTTACAAGCACAAATCCATGTTCAAAGAGGTTCACTGAAAAAAGAGAAAACAAGTAGAAAGGTTCGATACAGACCCATAGGGCCGAGGCACTAGGCCAAACAACTAACGAAGAATGGTGGTGCGGCCGATGAAGCGTAGAGAAGCGCGGCCCTGACGACAGAGGCCCTCAGCCACCCTGCTGATCCTCATGGTTCCTGTCCCGCCATAACTGGGAGGCAAGCGCGCGGAATTTCTCTAGCACTACCACGATGGTTGAAGCATCCTCCGCCTTGCTCAGGGGTTTCCATAGCTGCATAAAAATAATCATTTTATAGATAATATCAGCAGGATGTTTAATGAATTTGCCTTCAATTACAACTTTGTTGCGAGCGTGCCATAAGGCCCAAGCCATCGCCGCAAAGACAAACCAAGTAATCCTATGTGGGTGCCCAGACAATCAAGCAACTAAGGTATGGAAGGCTCCGAATGAATTGGGAGCCCAATTGCAATTAGTGGTATCGCGGATAGAGCCCCACAGGAGCTGTGCCAGGCTGCACTTGAAAAAGATGTGATTGGAATCTTCGGCCACACCGCACAAGGGACACCGCCCGTCCCCTGGCCCGTGTCGTTTCTGAACCTGGGCACCTGTAGGAAGCCTATCACGAACCAACTGCCATAGGAAGATTTTAATCTTAGTAGGGATATGTGCCCTCCAAATGTCCATTGCTTGGAATGGAACCGCTCCGTTGTGTAGGGCCCGGTATAAGGATTCAGTCGAGAACTGACCCGATGGTTCTAGTTTCCGCTGGAATGAGTCCGGCTCCGCATTTGGGGTAATAGAATGTAGCAGTGCCACCAACTGGTCCCACTCCTCTCTTTCCACGGCCCCGATGGAGCGACGGAACTGACGGGCCCATTGGCCATTCCTCCAAATCTCGTTGACTAACGCGTTCGGCGCAGTTGTTATAGCAAACAACTGGGGGAAGGCCATAGCAAGCGGCTCTGGACCAAGCCACACATCTAACCAAAAGACGGTGGAGTGCCCGTTGCCGATCCGATGAATCGCTCCCAGGCGAAGGAGGTTCCTGACCTTAACAATCGCCTTCCAGAATGATGAGCCGTTTCTTCCTGTTGCGGTAGACAGCATGGCTTGTTGTAGATATTTGTGTCTGATGATGTGTAACCAAAGGCCACCTTGGCTAGTAAGTATTTTCCAAGCCCATTTTGCCATTAAACACCAATTCATGTGTTTAGTATTTATAATGCCCAGGCCCCCAACCTCTTTAGGTGCACATATAGTACTCCAGTGTACCATATGATATTTTTGTTTCCCGAGTTCTTTGCCCCAAAAGAACCGGGATCGCACCATATCCATTTTCTCGTGAATGCAATCTTGCAAAAGAAAGAGTCCCATGATGAACATTGGCAGACTAGAGAGGCATGAGTTGATCAACGTGGTTTTGCCCCCAAGAGATTGGTACTTGCCAATCCAAGGCTCCACCCGCCCAGCCACTCGCTCAGTAAGAAAGAGGAAGTCCTCAATGGTGAGACGATGTTTTTTGGTAAGAGGCATGCCCAAGTATTTGATGGGTAGGGTGCCTAGTTTGTAGTTCATGATGTGCGCTGTCCTAAGGCGATGTTCCAGGTCCCCTTTGGTAACAAAAGCCTCGCTTTTGTCATAGTTGATCTTCAGGCCCGACATGGATTCGAAGCGCATGAGCAGAAATTGGAGGTTCACCAAACTAACTGGGTCATTCTTGATTATGATAAGCGTGTCATCGGCGTACTACAAATGGATGATTCCGCCTTCCATAAGGTTGGTAAAGATTCCTTGTATGTGACCAGCCTTCCTAGCTCCCTCTAGGATGACAGGAAGCGCCTCGACCACAATGTTAAAAAGCAACGGAGATATGGGATCTCCTTGCCTGACCCCTCGCATGTTCCGGAAGAACGGCCTCGGTTCGCCGTTGATGTTAATAGAGGTTTGACCGTCTCGCACCATCTGCATAACCCAGCTCACCCATAGTGGCGAGAAACCCTTTAACCTCATGACCTCTTCCAGGAAGTCCCAATTAACCCGGTCATATGCTTTCTCAATGTCTAGCTTCAGAATCAGTAAATCTTCCTTCTCTTGGGCGGCCGTGTGAAGGATTTCGTGAAGAACTGAAATTCCCTCAAGGATACTCCTACCTCAGATAAAGGCCGACTGGCTCTGGCTGATGACCCGATGTGCCACCGGGGACAGTCGGGTGGCAAAACCCTTGACCATAAGGCGGAAACCCATGTTTATTAGGGCAATGGATCTAAACTTCTTAATAAACTCCGCCCATGGAGTCTTAGGGAGCAGCGTGATGATCGCGTAGTTTAGTCGCTTTATGTCGATTCTACCTCTTGTGAAATCATTTACCAACTCAAACATCTGCCACCCCACAAGTGGCCAGAATTTCTTGTAGAACGTAACCGGAAACCCATCTGGCCCCGGAGCCGTATTTGTGCGAGTGGCTGCAAGGGCAGCTTCCAACCTCCACCATGGAGAAGGGGGCCGTTAGCCACGCGTTCTCTTCCTCCGACACCTTGCCACCGTCTGCCCCTGCAGTCACGGCAAGGGTGGTACCACCCCGCTCGCCCGAAGCCAACAACTCTTGATAGAAGGCATAAATATGTTGTGAGAGTGATGCGGGGTCTGAGATTACATTGTGGCCGTCTCGGGGCATCGAGATTTGGCATTTCCTGCTCCTACCGTTTGCCACAGCTTGGTAATATGTCGTATTCAGGTCTCCTTTGAGGATCCAATTCTGTGATCCCCGCTGTCTCCAATAGATCTCCTCACAGGTTGTGATGAATAGCAAGTCGCTTTCTAATGAATATCTCATTTCCCAATCTGCTTCAGATAAACCAGGACCGTTAGCCAGGGTGTCTAGTTCTTGGATTGCGGTTAGCAGACTTGTTTTCCGAGACCTCAGAGATGCCCCAACATTGGCGCCCCACCTACGCAGATGTTGACGCAGCTTCCGAATACAATGCTGCCATCTATCCTTTGAATCTGCCAATGGACCGTAACAGTGGGGAGGCCGGCAACTCGCCTGCTGCCAGCACTCCCGCACGGTCATAGCAAAGCCCGGATGCTCCAACCATTGAAGCTCAAAATGAAATTGCGAATGTCTAATGGGCCTGGCCTCGCCGGAATCAAACAAAAGCGGGCAGTGGTCAGACCCGAGGGGAGTCATAGCATTCAGAGAGCAAGTTGGGAATTTGTGCTCCCATTCTGGAGAGACAAACACCCGATCCAACACACACCGAGTTAGGTCAGATTGCTTGTTCGTCCATGTGAAGCTAACCTCCGCTCTGACTACCTCAAGTAACTCTAAATCCACAATCCAATTATTGAACGTGTCGAGGAGGTGGAGGTTAACAAGGTGGTGGTTCTTGTTTTTGTCTTGAAGGGACCGCATCAAGTTGAAATCACCCCGACCACAACGGGATGCACCGCCCTAGACACTCTATCATGAATTTCCACCAAGAAATTGATGGATTTATTATGATCGGCCGGACCGTAAACTATTATGAGTTTCCACGGGAACCGGTTATTCTTCTGCATCAGTTCCGCACTAACGAAATGTTGTCCGGCTGTGATCCGGAAAATGTCAAACGTGTCAATCTTATGGCCAAGGAGGATACCACAGGAATGCCCTTGAGCGGGCAGCCAAGACCACTTAAATGCGTCACCCCCGACGCTATGCAGCTCCCCGTCAGAGAAGGGACCCTTAATGGTCTCTTGGATGCCTATGAAGTCCAACTTCTCCGACCGCATGGCTTCGGCCAGTTGACGCCTCCTGTCAAGTTGACCGAAGCCGCGTAAATTACATATGATGCCTTTCATAAGATCAGAGGGGAACGGGTCCCCGCCCCATCAATTGCACTTTCATCGCGCGTGGCAGAGGCACTCCTGCCTCCATGACGGCCGCGGCCCCTACCACAGCCACGGCCACGCCCACGCCCCAGGCCGTGGCAACCCCGCGAGCATGGGGAGGATCTGCCCCCTCTAGCCCGATCTCCCCAGCCGGCTGGGCACCGTCAGCCACCCATTACGCCTTGGCCTTAGCCTCCGCAGCACGAGTTCGCTGCAGCTCGCAAAGAGCCTCGCGGTTGGCAAGGTCGGCCTGGACCAACTGTTGGGCCTTAATGGCCGAAATCTGTTCCAATGGCGGCACCATCTCTGGCCAGAAACTGATATGACTATCTTTTGCCACTTTTAGAAGGTGTGATCATTTGGTAGCAGCGAGCAGTTTAAATGAGGACATAGAACGAATGATGGGTTTAGAGATGATACCTCCCAGGTCCTTTGAGATCTTGAGTGTCATTGCCCGCTCCATCATCGGGGTGGTGACATGCGCCCTCGAGCTTTGTCGCTGAGCCGCCAGAGGCGAGGCCAACCCCACGCCTGACTGTTCCTCCTCCACCATGCACTGAAATGCTGCCACGCAGTCCTCCACAGGCATCAGGTTGTCAGAGAACTCCTCCTCTTGGGTCATCACAGGGATAGCATCATCCACAACCGCGTCCATGTCTAGAATCTTCTTGGTAGATCCGAGGTCCGAGAACTTGGAACAAGCAGAGGTCGCCTCCACATCACTACCCTTTGGTCCAGTTGCCGGAGAGTGTTCGTCGGTCACGGCCGAGCCAGCAGCCACACCTAATGTGTTTGGTTGTGGCGGTGAATCGGGAGAGCTGTCCTTGTCAGACTCAGGCTGCGCCGGGGACGGAGGGCGGGAGAAGGCACGAGAAACCTTCAGCAAGATCTCTTCGAAGAGTGGTGGACGTGAACTGGACAATAAGACCACTACTTCTACTTCTATATTCCGCGTTATGTTTGGTTCACTGTGTTATGTTTGGTGAATAACTTTGTTGAATTTGAGGTTGTGGATTGATGAACTACGTAATAATTATAAGTGCTAATTGTGTTTTATTTGTTTCGGATTTGTTTGACGTGAGTTTTACACCCCCTTTGTCTCATAATATAGAACATTATTAAATTTAATATACTCATATATTTAGACCATTGCATATGCACATGAGTTTTGACGTCTGCTGCGAAAGCAATCTTTCTACCTGTGCCTTTTCCCTTCTCACCTAAAATTGGATTTATAGGTAACCATGTTTGTCTTCTGTTCGAATGTCCAAGAGTTTAAGCAGCTGCACCCGCCACCAAAAAAAAGAAAAAGAAAAAAAAAAGGAAGCCGCGTGGTGGCCAATTAACAAACGCAACATAACGGGTCGCCTGCGTGCGGGTGCATCCGTATCGATTGAACCTACACCAGTTGACCATCCGACTCGTGTCGCGTGCGCTCCAGATCGCATCTCTACCTACCCATGCACTTTCCAGGCAGCGTACGTACGTACGTAAGCGCGCGGAGTTAATTGCACGAAAGTATCACAATTGGGACATTACATGCTGATTGGTATCAACTTTAATAATTTTGGCATGTCAGTATCAAGTCTAGGGCTAGCCGTTGCAGAACGGTCTAAACTCTATGTAAACACGTATTGACACTGAAACTGATAGCTGGGGCTCGCAAGTCAGGCGCTGATGTGGCATGTTCTTTCACAGAAAAACCCCTTGCTTTATATGGAATCGCGCAACACCCTTGCTTGCAAAAAATACTACTTTGAATACAATTTTCTTCCCGGAAAGACAAACGCGCGTAGCAGGCCGCGCCAGGATTCGAACCTGCGACGCGCTACATTTCGCGCGCGAGCGCTGAGCCGTAGACCACTACGCCCATCGACTGACTCTGACAAAATATGGTATTCTTTTCTAACTGAACCTTTAGTCACGTCTTGGTCTTTGTAGCTGTGGACCGTTTGTTTTTAATGTGTTTTTTCCGGATTTCTTTTATCCTCCATTACGTATTATTTATTCAGATAATTGTATATTGATTTTTAAAATATTTTAACGAAAATGTTAATCATATATTTATACAATAATGTTCAGTGTGTATTTACAAACAATATCACATAAT
>NC_057813.1:530460480-530500757 GCF_018294505.1 Triticum aestivum | reverse complement strand
ATACAGTAATTTTTAGTGTGTATGTATACAGTACTCCCTCTGTAAACAAATATAAGAGTGTTTAGATCACCAAAATAGTGATCTAAACGCTCTTATATTTCTTTACGGAGGGAGTAATATTCAGTGCGTAATTATACAGTAATGTTCAGTGTGTATTTTCAAAAATATCACATAATACAAGAAAAGTTCAGTATATATTTGAAAACCTTCATCGTATATTAAGAAATGTTTGCCGTATATAACAAAACATCTCATCGTATATTATACAATAATAACGTCCAGTTCGTCTTTTAAAAAAATCTGACATCATAATTTTTTTCTAAATTAAACAAGAGAAACCCGAAGAATACCCAAGAGCTGGAAAAAACATACACGGACAAAAAGGTGCCAGCCTGATTTTTGACGCCAGCTTTCAAGAGGCGTATTGGTCTGCTAGTGCGCGCCGAACCTCGCGCGTCCCAGGTTCGAATTCTGGCCAGGCTTGTAAGCCTGTTTACTTTTTCGCGGGAGGTAAACATACTAGCCTAATTTTTGCATATAAGGGCTTATACGTGATTCCATACAAAGCCAGGTCTTTTTTTGCAAAAGAACATGACACGCAGCACCTGACTTGCGGGTTCCAGCTGTCAGTTTCAGCGTCAGTACGTGTTTAAATAGAGTTTAGACCGTTCTGCAACGTCTAGCTTCAGACTTGGTATTGACAAGCCATAATTATCAAATTTGATACCAATCGGCATGTAATGCCTCAATTGTGATACTTCTATACAATTAACTCAAGCGCGCGCGACCAGGACGCAGGACTCGTCCAACGGCCACACAGCCACGCCGCTTCCCACTTCCCGCGTCCACCTAATCACCTCATCTATATATACCCCGCACCAAGGACGAACTCCATTCACCAAACCAAAGCAACAAAGCTACTAGCTAACTTACTACTCCTACTAGCTCTTCTCTACTCGTTGCTCTCCGGCAGCAAAGCGAGGTAGCTCCACTTCATTAAGCCAGGCCTCACACCTCCTTTGTTCCTACAAAAATGGGCAGCTTGGACACCAACCCAATGTCCTTCTCCGCCTTGCCCAACGACAGGGCCGCGTTCGAGCCACTCAACCCCGAAGATGTCCGCGAATACCTCCACAAGGCCGTCGACTTCATCTCCGACTACTACACCAACGTCGAGTCCATGCCCGTTCTCCCTAACGTGAAGCCGCCTGCAAGACGAGCTCAGCGCGTCCCCGCCAACCTACTCCGCGCCATTTGATGTCACCATGAAGGAGCTCAGGACCTCCGTCGTCCCCGGCATGACGCACTGGGCTAGCCCAAACTTCTTCGCCTTCTTCCCTTCCACGAACAGCGCCGCTGCCATCGCCGGCGACCTCATCGCCTCTGCCATGAACACCGTCGGATTCACGTGGCAGGCCTCGCCTACAGCCACCGAGATGGAGGTTCCCGCTCTCGACTGGCTTGCGCAGCTTCTGCGCCTACCCACTACCTTCATGAACTACACCAGCAATGGTCGTGGCACTGGCGGTGGCGTCATCCTTGGCACAACGAGTGAGGCAATGCTTGTTACGCTAGTCGCCGCTCGTGATGCAGCGCTGCGCCGAACCGGCTCCGTCGGCGTGTCCGACATCCCACGCTTGACTGTGTATGCTGATGAAGCTATGTACCTAGGGTAGGGTCATGGACCTGTCCAAACTACCCCACCCAAGGACATCTCTAGAAGAAACCATCTGTCAGTCGACCTAGAGGTGTTCCACTCGACTAACTTGAGGACACTCGACCATGAAGATAACCACTCGACCATGAAGCTAACCACTCGACGACCAGGAGATCTAGAGTCACTATGCATGCAACGGTCTATCATTAAGTAGCCTTTATGGTCTCCATAGCACTTTATGTGGGCGTTACCAGTAACCCCCTGTCTTAATGTACTTTAAACCCTGCATAACTTAGGGCCGGAGGGGTCTGGCGAACTCTATATAAGCCACCCCCTTCTCAGTGTAAAGGGTTCGCACCCCTGTAACTCATACGCATATAATCCAATCGACCGCCTCCGGGCACCGAGACGTAGGGCTGTTACTTCCTCCGAGAAGGGCCTGAACTCGTAAAACTCTTGCGTGTACAACTACTCCATAGCTAGGATCTTGCCTCTCCCTTAGTACCCCCCTACACTACTGTCAGACATAGAACCACGACAGTTGGCGCCCACCGTGGAGCAGGTGTCTTAGCGACTTATTGGAGAAGTTGCAATTTTTCCGATCTTCTTCATCATGGTTTCAGGCGGAGTTTTGGCCGAGGGCCGCGAGATCCGTCTCGGCGCGCTCACGTTCGTCGCCGACGACTCTGCTTGGCTTCAAGAGGCTCCACTCGACATCGACGCGCTCCCAGTCCGCGGGGCGACGCACTTTCGCGCGTGCGTCCGTGGCGTCCTCCTGCGGCAACCGTCGACCCAGTATCGGTCGGTCGTTGTGTCATCCTCCCTCCCTGCTTCCCGTCGGCGCAAGCGCTCCGGTCGGTCGAGGCTTCAGCGGTGGGTGAGGCACGCAGTGGCCCGCCAGTCGGCCACCTCCCAAGTCGCAGCAATCGAGCCCGACGAATCTCTCTACGGCCTGTTCGACCTGTCGACTGGCTCCGCAGAGACTGCATCCGAGTGCGACAGCAGTGATCCAGCGGCGGAGGTTCTGATGGTCGATGGACCACGCGGTCCTCCCGGTTTTCCCGGCGCCGAAGGAGGCGACGGTGGAGGCGATCCGTCACACGACCATGAAGAGTACCTTCCCGAGCCCCTCAATTCGCTGCAAAGCGAAGAACTTCGCCGCCGGAACATGGATGCACTTCACACTCCTATCGTTGGAGAAACCCCTGAGGCTCGCACCTTAGAGGACGCGCGCTTGGCCAACTTGGCTGAGCGCACTCGACTGGAGAACCTTCAGCGAGTACTCGACGAGCATGCGCGGCAACGGGTTCCAGACTCCAGTCGACGTCAGCTCTTTCCACCACCAACTCAGGTATATCGAACTTCGATTCAGAATTTAGCGGCTGCAGCCCGTATAGCAGAATCAATTCAGCCTTCCCAGTCAGAGGCTGGCAGAGGCTTGATGCAGATCAGAGATTTGCTCCGGGCAGCAGGAGATCAAAATTCAGCTGTATCACAGTCGCGGAACATGATTCACAGCAGATCCGTGGCTGCGAATACGGTCCAGTCGGCTCATAGCCCCAGATCACCCCTGAGGCATGAGGGGCGTGGAGACCGGCACGATCAGTACAAGAACCGTGAGCAGTATGATCACCGATTCGATCGCGATGATCGACGTCGAGTGCCCACCCCTCCCCCAAGGGATGGATCCTACGCACCTCGACAGCAGGATGATAGACGCCAGCACAGTGGTGGGAGAAGGATTCCAGTCGACCCCAGGGAACCAGGCTTTGATGAGAGGTCCATCATCGTTCAAGGTCTGGTTGACCGGAACAGAGCTCAAAGAGAGGGTCACGACAGAGATGTACCCACCAGCAGCCGAGTGCATGTCTCAGGATCAGAGTGTTTCAGCAGAGCCATCCGGGCCGCAGTGATTCCCCCCAACTTCAGGTTGGCGACTGGAGTCAGTAAGTTCAATGGTGAGTCTAAGCCTGATACTTGGCTTGAAGACTACCGAGTGGCTGTCTAGATCGGCGGCGAAAATGACGAGGTGGCCATGAAACATCTGCCTCTTATGTTGGAGGGATCAGCTAGAGCATGGCTGAATCAGTTGACACCCAATAGCATTTACGCGTGGGGAGATCTTTCCCGAGTGTTTGTCAGAATGTTTGAAGGAACATGCAAGCGACCAGCAGGACTGACAGAGTTGCAATCTTGTGTGCAGAAGTCGATTGAGACTTTGAGAGATTACATCCAGAGATGGATCACATTACATCACACGGTAGAGAATGTATCTGATCACCAGGCAGTCTGCGTCTTCAAGGAAGGCGTTAAGTACAGAGAGCTAAGCCTGAAATCCGGCCGAACCGGAGACATGTCTCTGAGTCGAATGATGGAGATAGCCACCAAATATGCTAATGGCGAGAAAGAGGATCGGCTCCGAAGTGGCAAGCACAAGTCAGTCGCCCAGGAAACCGGAGGAGGGAACTCCAGTCAGAAGCAAAAGCGGAAAGCCGAGCTAGCTGCTCCTAGAGAAGCCTTGGCCGTGAAGAAAGTGAAGGATAAAGAGGGAAATGACGTGATGGATTTGTCGTGTCACATCCACACGAAGAAAGATGAAGAGGGTAATTTCGTTTACCCGAAGCATACCAGTCGACAGTGTCGACTCCTGATACAGCAGTTCCAGGGGAAATAGTCCAAGGATAAGGAAAAGGAGTCGGACAAAGTTGAGGACAAGGGAGATAGTGACGAGGAATATCCTCAGGTCAATTCCACTCTGGTGATTTTTGCTGACGTTGAAAGCAAAAGTCGACTGAAAGTTATAAACTGAAAGGTGAATATGGTTGCTCCGGCGACACCCAATTATCTGAAGTGGTCTCAGACGGCCATCACATTCGACCAGTCTGATCACCCGACGCACATAGCCACCCCTGGGAGGCAAGCTCTGGTGGCCGACCCAGTCGTCGAAGGTACTCGACTGACGAAAGTGTTGATGGATGGCGGCAGTAGTTTGAATATACTGTACGCAGAGACACTGAAAGGGATGGGCATTCCGATGTCCATACTCAGCAGAAGCAACATGAGTTTCTATGGAGTCATTCCTGGCAAGAAGGCCGTGTCACTCGGCCAGATTGCTCTCGATGTGGTTTTTGGTGATTCCAAAAACTTCCGCAAAGAAAAGTTGACATTTGAGGTTGTGGATTTTCAAAGTGCCTATCACGCCATTTTAGGCAGGCCAGCTTATGCACGTTTTATGGCTCGACCATGTTACGTGTACCTCAAATTGAAGATGCCTGGCCCCAAAGGCGTGATCACTGTTACTGGTAATCGCAAGAAGGCGGAAGAGTGCTTTGAGAAAGGCTCAAAGATCGCCGATGCTCAGATGATAGCAGAAGAGTGGCAGGAACACCAGAGAAATGCAGACCCGAGTGATTTGTTACGAGCCAAGAAGCCCGCTACGGAATCAGCGTTTCAGTCGTCCGGTGAGACAAAGCCAGTTCACATCCACCCGACCGACCCCAACGCTGCTCCGACTAACATCTCCACAACACTCGACCCCAAATAGGAAGAAGCGCTCATCCAGTTCCTCCGTGAGAACTGGGACATCTTTGCATGGAAATCTTCTGACATGCTAGGTGTACCCAGGGGGCTGGTTGAGCACCGTATACGAGTCGATTCAAAGGCAAAACCTATCAAGGAACATCTGCGACGGTCTGCCGTCCAGAAAAGGAAGGCTATTGGCGAAGAGGTGGCTAGGCTCTTAGTAGCAGAGTTTATCCGAGAGATTTACCACTCCGAGTGGCTCGCCTGTGTTGTCATGGTCCCCAAGAAGGACAAGTCACTTCACATGTGCATTGACTTTAAACATATCAATCGGGCCTGCCCGAAAGACCATTTTCCTCTCCCCCGCATCGACCAAATAGTCAACTCGACTGCGGGATGTGAGCGACTGTCTTTCTTAGACGCCTATTCCGGGTACCATCAGATCCGTCTGTATGGACCTGATGAGATCAAAACAGCTTTTATGACCCCCATTCGGGTGCTTCTGTTATGTCACTATGCCATTTGGCCTCAAGAATGCCGGAGCCACGTTCATGAGGATGATTCAGAAGTGTTTACTCACTCAAATCAGTCGGAATGTGGAAGCATACTTGGATGATATTGTGGTCAAGTCACGGAAAGGTTCCGACCTGCTGACTGACCTCGCTGAAACATTTGCCAACCTCAGGAGGTATGATATCAAGCTTAATCCATCAAAGTGCACATTCGGAGTTCCTGGCAGAAAATTGCTCGGTTTTCTCGTTTCCGAACGAGGAATCGACGCAAATCCAGAGAGAGTGGGCACTATACTCCGAATGAAAAGACCTGTGCGTGTGCACGATGTTCAGAAGCTTACTAGTTGCTTGGCCGCTTTAAGTCGATTCATCTCTCGTCTCGGTGAAAAGGCATTGCCTCTTTATCGACTGATGAAGAAGTTAGACAAGTTCGAGTGGACTCCTGAAGCTGATGCAGCGTTTGAAGAGCTAAAAGCCCTGCTTTCCACCCAGCCGGTGCTTGCTGCCCCGATCAGCAAAGAGCCTTTGCCGCTTTACATTGCAGCCACAGGACAAGTCGTCAGTACAGTACTTACGGTCGAGCGGGAAGAAGAAGGGAAAACCTTCAAAGTTCAGCGCCCAATATATTACATTTCTGAAGTCCTGACCCCATCGAAGCAAAGATACCCTCATTATCAGAAGTTTGTATATGGGATTTATATGACCACGAAGAAAGTTGCTCACTATTTCTCTGACCATACCATTACAGTCGTCAGCGACGCCCCATTATCATAGATTCTATACAACAGAGATGCAACTGGTCGAGTGGCAAAATGGGCGATTGAACTCCTTCCCTTGGATATCAGATTTGAGGCAAAGAAATCTATCAAGTCCCAAGCAATAGCAGATTTCCTCGCCGAGTGGACTGAAGAGCAATTGCTGACTCAAGTTCACTCGGAGCACTAGACCATGTTCTTTGATGGCTCTAAGATGCTGAATGGTTCCGGTGCTGGGGTAGTGTTGGTTTCTCCCCGAGGAGATAAGCTCAGATATGTACTCCCGATTCACTTTGATTCCTCCAACAATGAAGCAGAATACGAGGCACTTTTGTATGGGTTGCATATGGCCATTTCACTCGGCGTTCATTGCCTCATGGTCTACGACGACTCGGATTTGGTGGTTAACCAAGTGATGAAGGAGTGGGACGTCAGAAGCCCAGCTATGACTGGTTACTGCAACGCAGTAAGAAAGCTGGAGAAGAAATTCGAGGGGTTAGAGCTTCATCACATACCCCGACTGAAAAATCAAGCAGCTGATGACTTGGCGAAGATAGGTTCCAAGAGAGAAGCCATTCCCAGTGGCGTGTTTTTGGAGCATGTCCACGCGCCGTCAGTTTAAGAGGATCCTTTCACCGAAGAAGCCCCGCAGCCAAAAAGTGCCACGAATCCGACTGAAGTTGAGGTCCCAGCCGTGGTCGACCTAATCATGGAAGTTCTGGTTATCACTCCCAACTGGACAGTGCCTTACATCGCATATATCCTAAGGAAAGAGCTCCCAGAGAATGAAGAAGAGGCTCGACAGACCGTTCGTCGATCGAAGGCCTTTACTGTCATGAAGGGACAGTTGTACAGAGAAAGCGCGACTGGAGCCAACCAGAAATGCATAACGCCAGAAGAGGGTCGAATAATTCTCAACGACATCCACTCAGGGACCTGTGGTCATCATGCATCCTCTCAGACTATCGTGACTAAAGCATACCGAGCGGGTTTTTACTGGCCTGGAGCAAATGAAATGGCGAAAGAGATAGTCGACAAGTGTGAAGGATGTCAGTTCTACTCCAATATGTCACACAAGCCCGCCTCAGCCTTGAAGACCATTCCAATTGCCTGGCCTTTCGCTGTTTGGGGGTTAGATATGGTTGGGCCACTGAGAACTGGCAGGAGCGGCTTCACCCATGTACTGGTGGCAGTCGACAAGTTCAGCAAGTGGATCGAAGCCAAGCCTATTAAAAATCTTGATGCTGGCACTGCCATCAGCTTCATCAGAGAATTGATATTCAGATATGGAGTTCCGCATAGCATCATCACCGATAATGGGTCAAACTTTGATTCCGACCAATTCAAAGCCTTCTGCGCTTCTCAAGGCACACGAGTCGACTATGCTTCAGTCGCCCACCCCTAGTCGAACGGGCAAGCAGAAAGAGCAAACGGCCTAATTCTCAAAGGACTGAAACCCCGGTTGATGCGTGATCTCAAGCACGCAGCAGGCGCGTGGGTCGACGAACTTCCGTCAGTTCTTTGGGGGTTGAGGACTACTCCAAATCGGTCGACTTGGAGAACTCCATTCTTTCTGGTCTATGGGGCTGAAGCGGTTCTACTAAGTGACCTGCTCCACAATGCACCGCGAGTCGAGCTCTACTCTGAAGTCGAAGCAGAGCAAGCCCGACAGGACGCAGTCGACCTTCTGGAAGAAGAAAGACAGATGGCCATGATCCGATCGACCATCTATCAGCAAGACTTGTGTCGATTCTACGCCAGAAACGTGAAGAGTCGAGCCTTCCAAGAAGGAGACTTGGTCCTCCGAGTGGACCAGCAGAAGCCACACAAACTGGCCCCTACTTGGGAAGGCCCCTTCATCGTCACCAAAGTTCTCCACAACGGAGCATACCATCTTTACAACGTCGATCGCCAGATTGACGAGCCACGAGCTTGGAATGCGGATATGCTCCGCCCCTTTTACACTTAAGTACTCACTCGGATGAGATGTAATAAAAGTACTCCTGTAGTTTATCTATCAAAGACAAAAGTGTTATAATTTTCCCATTAATTGTTGCTGCTTTTGCTTATGTAAGAAATCCCCCAGTGGGTGGCTTAGCTGCGAATCCATTTCACCTAAGTTTGTAAAAAAAATCCTGTCGAGTGACGAGCAAGCCTCTCACTCGGAGACTTAGCTGCGAATCCGTTTCGCCTAAGTGTTTGAAAAGCTGTCGAGTGACGAGCAAGCCTCTCACTCGGAGACTTAGCTGCGAATCCATTTCGCCTAAGTGTTTGAAAACCTTTCGAGTGACGAGCAAGCCTCTCACTCGGAGACTTAGCTGCGAATCCATTTCGCCGAAGTGTTTGAAAACCTACCGAGTGAAGAGAAAACCTCTCACTCGGAGACTTAGCTGCGAATCCGTTTCGCCTAAGTGTTTGAAATCCTACCGAGTGGAGAACAAACCTCCCACTCGGGGCTTAGCTGCAGTCCAGTACTCGCCTAAGTGTTTGACATCCTATCGAGTGGAGAGCAAACCTCCCACTCGGGGGCTTAGCTGCAGTCCAGTACTTGCCTAAGTGTTTGAAATCCTACCGAGTGGAGAGCAAACCTCCCACTCGGGGGCTTAGCTGCAGTCCAGTACTCGCCTAAGTGTTTGAAATCCTACCGAGTGGAGAGCAAACCTCCCACTCGGGGGCTTAGCTCCAGTCCAGTACTCGCCTAAGTGTTTAAAATCCTACTGAGTGGTGAGTCTGCCTCTCACTCAGAGGCTTAGCTGCAGTCTAGTGCTCGCCTAAGTGTTTAAAATCCTACCGGGTGGTGAGTTTGCCTCGCACTCGGAGGCTTAGCTGCAGTCCAGTACTCGCCTAAGTGTTTGAAATCCTACCGAGTGGTGAGTCCGCCTTTCACTCGGAGGCTTAGCTGCAGTCCAGCACTCGCCTAAGTACGAAAATCTTTCCGACCCGCAAGGACGACAAGGTGCAGGTCGACTGCTACCTTCTCCTTCGAGCTTCAGCACAAATACAAATGTGCTCTTCATCCTGGGACGCAAGGACGCAAGTCGACTGCAATCTGTGCTCCAACCTGCAAGAGTATGTCCCAAGCACAAAAATATATTCCGAGTGAAGAACTATGTTCGTTCGAAGACAAATGCAAACATACTCAACCGCAAACCCAAGTTCAGATAGCATCCTACGGATCCAGAAGTGCTCAGGCATCGAGCCTGTTAAATTTTATCGGTTACAAAAACCACTCGCCATTCTGAGGAAAATTTAAGGCATCAAGCATAGAAGTTTTTTTACTCCTCCGGTGGAGGACTGGAAGGCGCGACGAACTCGTCCAGGTCGATTCCATCAGCAATCCGAGTGGCAGCAGCAATGAATGTCTCCATGAAGGATCGGAAGTCATGCTTCTTAGTATTGGTCACCTTGAGGGACGCCAACTTTTCCTCTCGTGCATCTTTGCAGTGAACACGGACTAAAGACAGAGCTACATCAGCACCGCACCTGGCAGAAGACTTCTTCCACTCTTGCACTCGGCCTGGGACTTCATTCAGTCGAGTCATCAAAGACTCGAGGTCGTTCTAAAGCGTCTCCCCTGGCTAGAGTGTCATGTCGATTCGCGACGCCGCAACCTTCAGTCGGGCAAGATAGTCAACCACACCAGCGACTCGTGACTCCAGTCGGAGCACGTTCATGGCAGTGTCATCCTTCACAGGAGAGTTGATGGGATCCAGGCTTGTCTCCACTCGACTGGTCTCCTCCTCAAAATTTTGGCAGAATTCTGTACACATAAGTCAAACATAAACCAGCAGTTTCGCGACAAATCAACGGTGACAAGTCAGTCGAGTGAGAAAGGTTACCTTCAAGCATGAGGAACAACTTCTTGGCGAGACCTCCCAGATAAGCTTCCAGATCATTCTTCTTCCCCACCAGTTCACTAGCCTTGTCACTTAGAGCAATCTTGTCGTTCTTCGGACGGCTGAGTTCCTTGTTGGCTGCGTCGAGAGAAGCTTTCAAGTTGGCGTTCTCTTCTTCAAGCTTGCCGACTGAAGTCAGTTTCTCTTCCGCAAGCTTCTTTTGTCCAGAGCCACCTTCTGCGCTTCAGCATGTTCCTGGTCCTTCTTCTTCAGAGCCTCCTTCGTTTTTTCTGCAAAATGACAAGGAGGTCAGAATCAATAATGTGCAGAAGGAAGGAAACAATCGTCAAGTTCTCACCAATCATACCTTTTGCCTCGTCCTTCGCCTTCTGAAAGTTCTCCTGAACAAGTTTCAAGTCAAGGTTGAGCTGGATATGTTTCTTTTCCAACTCAGTGTAACAAGCCACAAGTTCGCAAGATTTCTGCAAAGAGTCAGTCGACAGGTATCAAAGAGATGTTACTTCCGAGTAACTAAGAGAAAACCGTAGCATTTCTAAGACTACAGTCAAATCAAAATATTCAACAGTAGTCTCGGGGACTACACCCAGTGGGTGCACTCAGCGTGCCCCCACTGGTTTTGTCGACTTGATCCGATCAGTCGACCAAAAGGAACAAAGAGATTATGGTCTCATCATAATCTACAAAAAAAAGAGGAAAGAGAGAGTTCTTTAGACTACAGTCGACTACCAGCAGTCCACCATAGTCTCGGGGACTACACCCTGTGGGTGCACTCAGCATGCCCCCACAGGTCCTAATGTTCCACTCGACATGGTCCGACCAGACCGAGTGAAGAAATTTCAACTACAAAGACTACAGTCGACTGCCAGCAGTCCACCATAGTCTCGGGGACTACACCCAGTGGGTGCACTCAGCGTGCCCCCACCAGTCTACAAACCCAATCCCCCAGTGGGTGTACAGACACAAAGATTTTTGGAAAGAAAATCTTCAGATAACATATCCTAACAGAACAGGCGGTTACCAACTAACCTGGACATTGCTCTGAAGGGCTGAGCTTGCATCATAAGCCGCTTGGTTGGCTTCCCGGATCGCCTTCACCTACTCCATCATAATCCCTGCCTGGCGTATAGCCTCCTTAGCAGCGCCCGCCTGGTCCTCTGGGACGTGGTGTGTGGCGAAAAGGGAGGGCGGTTCAGCAGTCGACGACGAAGGCTGGGCACTCGTCAGCGGCACAGCGAAGGTCACAGAATGCCGAGCGATGTTGCCACCTTCTTGAACCAGTACCTCAGGTGCTGACGTAGTCCGAGTGGCCTTGCCAGCCGCGGCCTGTCTATTCTTCCTCGCCCTCAGGGGCACCTCGTCATCGTCATCAGGGAGATCAATGACGTGATGAGGAGCTGCAAGATAAATCCAGAGTTGGAAACGAAGATCCAATCGACCAAAAGCGAAAACTACAGGAGAACATACCAGGGTTGGAGGTGACAGTATCTTCCATTTCTTGGTCGCCGTCCTTGGTGGAGGTCTCGGAGGTAGCAGCACTGCAGATTTCAGAAACCAGTCGGTTAGTCGATGAGTCGACCGGAAGTTTGCTCGAGCTGAACAAGGAAACACAAATCCTGCTGTTACCCAGAGATGGTGGGAATGGCCATTTTCATCTTGGGCAAGGCCTTCGGCGGATTTGATGACTCCGCCCGCGGATGCTTTGGCGTTTTTTCAGTCGGCCCCGGAGAGACCGTCCGAGGGCGCTTTGTCGACGGCACAACGGGCGCAACCGCTTTGCCGCGCTCCTTCGTGGGGTCGTGGGCGAGCTTGGATCTCCTTGCCGTGCGAGGAGGATCGACTTCCATTTCCTCCTCCTCCTCCTCACTAGAGCCGTCTTCAACCTCTTCCCCCTCGCCGTCAGATTGCCACACCTGCGCCCCACTTTCACCTCCACTCGCCTCTCCCTCCTCGGCTTGTTCCTGCGCCCCATTGGGCATCGAGTACATTTTAGTTGTGGCCTAGAAGACAACAAACAAGACAAAAGTCAGTCGGTTGATTTCAAACAGACAGAATGGAAAAAACAGAATCGCAGTTGGAAATGCAGAATCGGACCTTGTCAACTTCATATGATTGGTTGAGTGGAACGACCCTCCTGGCTCCTCGGGGGTTGTCCTTGTTCCCCGTAATGCTTCCCATCCACCGCTCCAGCGTGGCGTCATCGATCTCCTCTAGGTGGATCCGAGTGGTGTCCTCAGTTCCAGAATACATCCACATAGGATGATCTCAAAATTGGAGCGGCTAGATGCGCCGCCGGAGGAAGACCTCCAGGAGGTCCATACCAGTCACCCCGTCGTGGATGAGCTGCACGACACACTTGACCAGCACCCTCACCTGCGCCTTCTCCTCCAGGACCACCTTCAAAGAGGAGGGCTTCGTCACTCGTTCCATGGAAAAGGGAGGGAGCCGGTCGACTGCCCTAGCGTCGGCTGGTCCTTGCAGTAAAACCAAGTCGACTGCCACCCACGGACGGAGTCGGGCAAAACCATGGTCGGAAAAGAACTTTTCCCTCTCAACCGGATCCCAAGGCCCCTCACATCTGAATCACATGTGTCCTCTCGTCACTCGGATTTGCCTTCTTCACCGTCTGGGAGCGAAAGGTGAAGATGTGCTTAAAGAGACCCCAGTGAGGCCGGCAACCCAAGAAGCACTCACACAAAGACACATAGGCGGCGGGGTACACTATGGTGTTGGGTGTGAAGTGGTGGAGTTGTGCCCCAAAGAAATTCAGAAACCCCCGGAAGAAAGGGTGGGGCGGCAAAGAAAACCCACGGTCGACGTGGGTGGCCAGAAGAACACACTCACCCTCCTGAGGCTGCGGCTCTGACTCCCTCCCTGGGAGCCGCGCCGATCCATGGGGGATCAGGCCTCCGTCAGCCAGGTCGTCGAGATCCGCCTGACTAATTGTCGAGCGGATCCAGTCGCCCTGGATCCAGCCCGGCGGCAGGCCGGTCCTCGATGAAGAGCCACTCCGACTGGTTCCCCTCCCCTTCGCCTTCGCCGTCGCTTTCTTCGCCCGCTCCAGGGCCGTCGTCTTCTCCTTCACCATCATCGCCGGCGAAGCACGCACGGAGCAGCGACACTGAGGCAGAAGCAAACGCGGCGGAGAAATCTGGAGAAGAGGGGAGAATGAGAGCGCACTGTTGAAAAACCCCCGTCCGACGCTTTATATAAGGCTGCTTCCGAGTGGCTGACATGTAGGCCCGGACGATCCTGTCAAATCCCGCAACAGTCGCGCGCGCGATACGTGGCAAAAAAGGTGGCGCGGAGATCGAGGCCTCCCTGCCTTATCCTATCCGATTGCTGCAGCTACGCCCCGTCCCGCGCGCTTCCCAAAATTCGAATCCCACAAAATCCGTGGCTTGCATAACAGCTCGTCAGGCGGCAGATCTCCCCCACTCTGTCTCTCGGAGATCTCCAAGCGAAAACTTCAGTTGACAAATATAAACAATGGATCAAGGCGACTGAAAAAGAAGTTGATGTTGTCACCTAAAGTTCATTGATCCTAGACAAGACATACTCATAGCACGAGAAATGGGTCGGAAGAATTTTCAACTCCTTCCCCACTCAAACCTCGATCCATTCAGGGGCTAATGATGAAGCTATGTACCTAGGCTAGGGTCATGGACCTGTCCAAACTACCCTACCCAAGGACATCTCTAGAAGAAACCACCTGTCAGTCGACCTAGAGGTGTTCCACTCGACTGACTCGAGGACACTCGATCATGAAGATAACCACTCGACCATGAAGCTAACCACTCGACGGCCAGGAGATCTAGAGTCACTCTGCACGCAACGATCTGTCATTAAGTAGCCTTTATGGTCTTCATAGCACGTTATGTGGGCGTTACCAGTAACCCCCTGTCTTAATGTACTTTAAACCCTGCATAACTGAGGGCCGGAGGGGTCTGGCGAACTCTATATAAGCCACCCCCCTTCTCAATGTAAAGGGTTCGCACCCCTCTAACTCATACGCATATAATCCAATCGACCGCCTCCGGACACCGAGACGTAGGGCTGTTACTTCCTCCGAGAAGGGCCTGAACTCGTAAAACTCTTGCGTGTACAACTACTCCATAGCTAGGATCTTGCCTCTCCTTTAGTACCCCCTACACTACTGTCAGACTTAGAACCACAACATATGCTGCCGACTAGACCCACTCCACGGTCTTAAAGGCGTGTCGCCTTGCAGGCTTCGACCCTGCGAACATCCGCTCCATCCCCACGGGGCCGGAAACTAACTACGCGCTCGATCCGACCAAACTTCTCGAGGTAATGCAAGCTGATGCCGACGCTGGTCTTGTGCCTACATATGTGTGTGCCACGGTGGGCACCACGTCTTCCAATGTTGTCGACCCGGTGGGCGCCGTCGTAGACATTGCCGCCATGTTCAATGCATGGGTCCACGTCGATGCTGCCTACGCTGGCAGCGCATGTATATGCCCGGAGTTTCGCCACCATCTTGACGGTGTTGAGCGCGTGGACTCCATTAGCATGAGCCCACACAAATGGCTTCTCACATGCCTCGATTGCACCTGCCTTTACGTCCGTGATGCTCATCGGCTAAGCGACTCGTTGGAGACCAACCCAGAGTACCTCAAGAACGATGCTACCGAGTCCGGTGAGGTCACTGATCTTAATTAAGGACATGCTGGTAGGCGTCGGTCGGCGCTTCCGTGGGCTCAAGCTTTGGATGGTCATGCACACTTATGGTACTGCAAAGCTCCAAGAGCACATCCGTAGTGATGTCGCCATGGCCAAGATGTTTGAAGATTTTGTCCGTGCCAATGACAGGTTCGAGGTGGTCGTACTGAGAAACTTCGCTCTTGTGTGCTTTAGGATCAAGGCAAGTGGAGCCATGACGGAGAAGGATGCCGATGAGGTCAACCGTGTGCTAATGGAGAATCTGAACAAGACTGGCAAGGCATATCTTGCGCACACGGTGGTTGGTGATAAGTTCATGCTTCGGTCGCTGTTGGGTCATCAATTCAAGAGGAGAGACATGTGAGAAGTGCTTGGGACCTCATCAAGAAGACTACAAGCAGTATCATGAATTAAAGCGGACGGACCCGCTGACACAGAAACTTCCATGAGTTACACAAATCCCTTTGTTTAGGGTATGAATGTTCTTTTAAATGTATTTATTTTGTTTCATTTTTCTTCGATTCTGATTATTACTATGTATCATGTGGTTCTCATTCGGTTTTGTGATATACTCCCTCCGTCGCAGAATAAGTGTCTAAAGCTTAGTACAATTTTGTACTAGAGTTAGTACAAAGTTGAGACACTTATTTTGAAACGGAGGGAGTATATACCAACCGATGGTATAATACATAGCAAGCCGGTATGAAAGAAATTGATTATAGACTGTAAAAGGGCTTGTATTGAACCTAAATGACCATGAGATACTATATTTTTTACTGTACTCTGCAAGCGAGTGACGAATGCATGCTCACGCATCTCGATCAATCAAGAAATATATGGTTGACCCCGTTGGTTTTTATGTTTCAAGATGCCAGACCGAAGCCAGTTGGTCACCGTGTATTCCCAACTTCCTGTTAATTATTTGGTCCCATCTACTGTATCTGCCAATGCCATACAGTTCCATCTCTTGAGTCCAGGGGAAAATATCAGCAAAAATGCGGCGGCAGAGTTTTGACACGGACATTACTGTTAGTTAGGAAGAATGAGATTGCACGAATCGATAATCATTGATCGTGTGCATGGTGCACATATATATAGGTACAGGGTGGACCGGCCTCTACTTGTCTCCCAAGATGTACAAATATATAGGGGGGGAGAGAGATACAACGGTATAAATACAGACCCTAGTCCTATACATATGCAGTGTACAACGTACTCTCAACACCCCCCGCAGTCGAAGCGTCGCCGGAGACACAGAGACTGGACAGAAACTCCTCAAAGACTGGGGTCGTTAGTCCCTTAGTCATGACATCGGCAAACTGCTGTGTGGTAGGAACGTGCAAAATATGAACCTTCCCGAGAGCCACCTGCTCGTGAACGAAGTGAATGTCAAGCTCAATATGCTTCGTACGGCGATGGTGGACGGGGTTGGCGGAGAGGTATACGGCGGAGACGTTGTCACAGTAGACGATCGTGGCCTTAGGGACCACACAAAGCAACTCCTGAAGAAGCTGACGGAGCCAAGAGCACTCAGCAACGGCATTAGCCACTGCCCGATACTCCGCCTCGGCACTCGAGCGAGAGACCGTAGGTTGTCGTTTAGACGGTGACGATACCAGCGAGGGCCCGAGGTAGACACAATAGCCTGACATAGAGCGACACGTGTCCGGGCAGCCAGCCCAATCAGCGTCGGAGTAGGCGACCATGTCAATGGAGGAGGAGGCCGTCAGGGTGAGTCCCATGGTCATAGTGTCGTGTATATACTGAAGAATACGCTTCACCAGAGTCCAATGAGAATCACGCGGGGAGTGCATGTGGAGGCACACCTGCTGGACTGCATACTGCAAGTCAGGCCGAGTGAGTGTGAGATACTGCAGGGCGTCGATGATGGAGCGGTAGAACCCTCCAAGGCAGAAACCTTCACCTTGGTGTCAACAGGCGCGGACGCGGTTTTGCAATTAAGCATACCCACGCGCTCAAGAAGCTCATGAGCGTACTTCTGCTAGTGCACATAGAACCTGTTGGCACGGCGAACGACCTCAATGCCAAGGAAGTAGTGCAGCGCTCCCAGATCCTTGAGGGCAAACTCGTCATGAAGACGACCCGTGAGCTACTGAAGAAGCCCAGGCGAGGATGCCGTCAGGATAATGTCGTCCACATAGAGTAGCAGGTACGCAGTAGCAGTGCCCTGATGATAGATGAACAGAGACACGTCGGAGCGGGTTGTGTGAAACCCAAGCTGCCATAAGAACCCAGCCATACGCTAGTACCATGCCCTAGGGGCCTGCTTCAGTCCATAAAGGGACTGAGAGAGCATGCATACATGGTCGGGATTCTCGGTGTCGACGAAGCCAGTCGGCTGCTCATAGAAGACCCGTTCCATGAGATGGCCGTGCAAAAAAGCATTGGAGACATCCAACTGGTGCACAGGCCAGGCATGGGAGACCGCCAGCTAAAGCACCGTACGAATTGTGCCTGGTTTAACGACCAGTGCGAATGTGTCGGTGAAGTCCACTCTGGCGCGCTGGTGGAAGCCGCGACCACCCAGCGAGCCTTGTAGCGCTCGAGAGAATCGTCCGGGTTGGTCTTGTGGCGAAACACCCATTTGCCACTGATGACGTTGGCGTGAGGGGGTCGTGGCACAAGATTCCACGTGCGGTTGTGCTGCAACGTATCAAACTCCTCGCGCATTGCGGTGAGCCAATGTGGATCATGGAGGGCGGCGCATGCGGACGAGGGGATGGGAGACGGTGGAGAGGATGATGTCGACACCACACATGCGTACTCATCAGCGGCGTAGCGCGTGCTGGGGCGGTAGATACCGGTGCGAGACCGCGTCGTCATGCCAGCGGGAGGTCGGTCGACTGCGGCAGGAGCAACAGACGGGGGTGGTGGAGGGTCCGTCGCTCCCGGCATCGCAGCGGGACCGTGACCGGCCGGAGGGATGGAGCCGGCCTGGGCGGGGCTAGCCGTGCCACCCGGCGGGGTGGTAGCCGAAGGGCCACCCGAGGCCATGCATGGCCGCGCCGGGACCGAGGCCGAGGGGCCTACAGCCGGGGCCGCAGCAGAGGGCCCACAGTGGGGCCGTAGCAAGGGGGCCGCCACGGGAGGGCGCGCCGAGGCCACTCCAGGAGGCACTTGCGGGAGCCGCGCCGGGGCTAGTAGGGGCCGTGTCGGGGGCTACATCGGGTCCGCGTTCGAGACACCATCATGGAGCACCAAGTCCTCTGCAGAAGGCGGTACCTGGTGAAAAGGAAGAACCCGCTCATCAAAGTACACGTGTCAGGAGGTGTACACTCGGTGGGAGACGGGGTCATAGCACCGGTAACCTTTGGTGTTGGGAGGGTAGCCTAGGAAGATACATGCTACGGAGCGAGGGGCGAGTTTGTGTGGTGTAGTGGAGGCGGTGCTAGGATAACACAAGCATCCGAAGATGCGAAGACCATCATAGGATGGAGGAGAACCAACGAGAAGTTGGTGTGGGGTGTAGTTCCAGCGAGGACGACAAGGCCTAATGTTAACTAGGAGGGTGGCGGTGGTGAGAGCATCGGGCCAGAACCGAGGGGGCACATTGGAGTGAAACAACAACATGCAGACGTAGTCGTTAAGAGTGCGGAGGATCCGCTTGGCGCGGCCGTTCTGCTGGGATGTGTATGGGCATGTGAGACAAAAGGTAGTGCCATGAGATGCGAGAAGGTGATGAGTGGCAGTGTTGTCAAACTCTTTTCCGTGTTCAGTTTGAAGGGCGAGAATAGGACGCCTGAACTGGGTGGTGATGTAGGAGTAAAAGGCCGTGAGAGTGGCAAGAACATAGGACTTGCGACAGAGCGGAAACATCCACACAAAGTGAGAGAAATCATCAAGTAAAACAAGATAATATAAGAAGACCGTGTTGCTCGCAACGGGAGATGTCCAAACATCAGTATGGATTAACTGAAACGGAAAAGAAGAAATAGTGTTTGACTCGTTAAACGGTTGACAAACATGTTTACCGAGACGACAAGCATGACAAGTGTGCTCGTCGAATTTATTACATGAAAATGAAAAACTCTTGAGAACTGGCGAAGGATGGTGAACTTGGGATGACCCAAGCGTGCATGCCAAAGATCGACACCAGTGGTGAGGGCGACTAGGGCGATGGCGGTGGAGGTGGAGGCGGAGTGCACCGGGTACAAGTCGTCAGGGCTGTCACATCGGTGGAGTACCATCCGTGTACAGGCGTCCTTCATAGAGAAACCAAGACCATCAAATTCAACGGTGAGAGGATTGTCACGTGCAAGACGATGAACAGAGACAAGGTTTTTAACTAGGTTAGGTGAGACGAGAATAATAGACATGTTAATAGGCATAGAATTAGATGGAAAGAAACTATGACCAACATGAGTAATGGGTACGGAGGAACCATCACCGAAGGTGATGCGGTTCGAGGTGGTGACCGGGAAGGAAGAGGCAAGGTTACTAGGGTGTGATGTCATACGGGCGATAGCCCCCATATCCATGTACCAATCACCGCCACCTCCGTAGTTGGAGGGAGACGGTGCCGAGTGGAGCGCGGCGAGGAGGGCGGGATCCCATGGGGCCGGAGGGAGCTGAGCCGGCGCAGGCGGCAGCGCGTAGCCGAGGTAGGCGGCCGCCGGAAGGGGCGCCTAGCCACCTGTGGCGTAGCCGCCCCCACCCGCCTGGTGAGGAGCGGCGGCGAGGTGCGCCTGAGGGCTAGCCGGGTTTGGCCCGAGGATGCCCAGAGCTTGTGGGACCGACATGTGGTAAGCGTGGACCACGCCAGTCCACGGGTTAGGGCCGACGACCCAGGGCGGGGAGGGCTAATGTTGCCGTGGAGCCCCCCGTACCCCGGCTGATGCGGCTGCTATTGGGGGCGACCGCCGCCCCCATCCCCACGGCGCCGGTTGCGGCGACCGCCGCCCCCACCCTGCTGTTGTTGCTGAGGAGCGGGAGGTGCGGGCGGAGTGGGCGGGAGGGGGAAGAACCCCGGTGGCGCCGGCGGGCGGGGTTGGGGTGGGGCAGGCTGCGGCGGCCCGTGACACGTCCCGGCGGCGAGGGCGGTGTGATGGACCCGGGCCTTGACCTTCTTCGTCTGGCGTTCCTCCAAGCGTAAATACGCGGCGACGGACTGGAAGGTCGGGTTCGGCAGTAGGGAGAGATTCGAGGCCACGTTGCCGAAATCCTCGTTGAGGCCGGCGGTAAGGGTTCTAAGAATGAGGTCGTCCGACACCTTGTCGCCGATGTTGCGGAGCTCGTCGGCGAGGTGCTTGAGACGCATGCAGTAGTCGTCGATGGAGGAGTCATCTTGATGGCACCCGAAAAATTCCTGTTGCAAAAACACAAGACGTTGAAGCTTATTGTCGGTGAAGAGATTGTTGATCTTGGTCCACACGACACACGCTTCATCATTTTCCGAGACGACCGTGTGGAAGATGTCTAGGGAGACGGTGAGGTAGAACCACCGGATGTGGGAGGCCTCAATAGCCGCCCAGTCCGGATCATCCACCATGAGGTCACCATCCACGGTCCCGTCGACATGCTCGAGGAGGTGGTACTCGCGGAAGACGAGGTTGAAGTAAGTCTTCCACGCGTAGTACGCGGAGGTGGATTGGTCGATCTTGATGGGAACACGGGTGTGGATGTTGAGATCGCGGACGGCAGTGGCGTTGGGCACGAGTCCGACGAACAGGTTGGAGCTGCCGGAGGTGGACGCCATGGGAGCAGCGGCAAGGGGAGGGTGCGGCGGCTCGGGTGGGTGGAGGCTAGTGGTGGCGGCGCGGGGTAGGGTTAGGGTTTTGGTGCGCGGCGGCGACTAGATGTGGGAGGCAGCATCGGCAGAGGGGAGAGCGGCGGTTGCGAGGGGAAGGGGTGCGGTGGCGGTGGTGTACATCGGCAGCACCGATGGTAGGGAGGCATCGGCGGGGCTGTAGGATGCGGCGGCAGCTTGGTGCGGAAGGTGGGAAGGGGATCGGCATGCTAAATTGATACCATGTTAGTTAGGAAGAATGAGATTGCATGAATCGATAATCATTGATTGTGTGCATGGTGCACATATATGGGCCAATAGCTCATGTGCGAGTCTTTGATGTGAATTGGAAGGAGTGCAACGCTGTTGGAATGAATGGCTGTGATGCGACACATTTGAGCGCGTAAATAGCCCAGGGCCACATGGGGTGTTAAATGAGGTTAAATTGGTCGTCGACCAAGCCTGTTTATGTTAGGACATGTGGGTCCAACTTAATTGGTCCTCAAAACAGCTGACCGTGCCCTGCCGCCCGCCCATGCTGGGCCCGCCACTCTGCCCCCCCCTTCTTCTCTGGTGGTGGCGGATCTTGCGTTCTCGGTGGCGGCGGTGGAGCCCTCGTTCTCAACGGTGGCGGAGCCTTCGTCCTCAGAAAATGGTGAGTGAATTCGAACCCTAGTCGCCCTCCCATTCCTCTCTCGGACCCATAGATCTCAGCTCGTTTCCTCTGTTTTCGCTTGTTGAATTGATAGGTTGTGAGGGGAGCCCGTGGGCATACTGAGATAGAGCCGCCAGATTCAACTTCGAATAGGTAATGCACCTCTCTCCGATCCAGTTTTGCATGCAATTAGGGCCTCATCTGCTCTTTCTCACGGGCTCACACTGTCCGCCACTGACAGAGGGGATGCTGCCGCTCGGACCTTCGAATTGACGGTCAATTTCTTTCCATCAAAGGCAAAATTAGTTGATGGTAGCATACAGAACATTGATAGAGACATAATTGTTAAATGGGAGGTTGAGTTTACAGAGATTGATCCACAAGTTCTACAGAACATGGGAGAGAAAGCAGTGAAGAAATGGGTGGAAAAAATTGGGGAGAATATTGTTTGGGGTCCAGAGCAAGAAGTATCACTGTTGCGGTTTGATGATTGGAAAGGAGAGTATGTGAGAATAGAAGATGGTGAACAGATTGTTGAAGAAATCGATCGACAAAACGGCTGGACAAGCAAACGGGCTAATTTTTTTGCTGAGCTCGTTGATCTGAAGATTTTTTTCGAAGGTTGGATATGTGCCATCACACTTGGCTGCGTAGATGGTAGATGATGATTGGGCTACACAGAGGCCATTGATTCCCATGTGTACTGAACTTACAGTAATAGCCGAAGAGGGACATGTGACTGGAACTGAAGTTGAAACTGCAGCAACTGTTGATTGGAATGTAGTTGAATTAGATGAGCCTACTGATTTGGTCATTGCACCAATGCCTGACATTGAGATGGCCAAACTTTTTGGCATTCCAGTTGATGACAAAGATAAGCAGAAGAGGGGCAAATCTAGTTTGCCTGCTAATGCTGATGAAGATGTAGATCGACATTTGATGGAACAAGCTGCAGATGAAGTAGATGATGCACATGATGATGAGCTGGTGCATGTGTATGACAAAGAAAACCCTGTCATTGAAGTATGGAAGTTGTTCCCAAGCATGAAAGAGTTTAGGATGTGTTTCAAGACTTATGCAGTGAAACATGAGTTTGATGCCAAGACTGTTTGGACTGATAGAAAGAAGTTTTATGTGTGGTGCATAGGATTTGATGGTAGTGTCAAGCCTTGCAAGTGGTACATATCTGCTAGACTACAACCTGATGGAAGTACTGTCAGGGTTAACCAAATCCCCAATCGACATACTTGTATTACAAGTTCACAGAGAGTATCAACCATGACATCACAACTTTGGCTTGCAGAAAAGATCACTCCAATTTTAGCCAAAACACCAAACACTACTGCCAAGAAACTCAAAGTAGACTTGGAAAAGATGTACCCCATTAAACTGAAATATACCACAATGTGGAAGGCAAAAAAAAGGGCAATGAAAAATTTATATGATGATTGGGCAAATACATTTAGGATGCTTTACAACTTGAAAGCAGAGGTGGAAAAGAGGTCACCTGGTAGTGTTGTGGAGGTAGATACTGAGGTATCAGCCGAAGGTGAAGTCAAGTTCTCCAAGTTTTTTATGGCTTTGAAGCCTTGCATCGATGGCTTCAAAGCAGGGTGCTGTCCATATTTGAGTATAGATTCGTCATTTTTGACAGGCAAGTGGAATGGTCAGTTGGCAGCATGCAATGCTCAAGATGGACACAACTGGATGTTTCCTATTGTTGTTGGCTTGTTTCAGTCAGAAACAGAGGCTTCATGGACATGGTTCATGATCCAGTTGAAAAGATGCCTAGGGCCAGTGTCACCTTTGTCTATACACACAGATGCATATAAGGGGCTGGAAAATCCAGTGAAAAATGTTTTCCCACATGCTGATTAGAGGGAGTGCTTCGGTCATTTGTGGATGAATTTGATCAAAAAATTAGAGGAGAAGAATTTGGGCACATGTGGCCAGCAGCAAGATCTTACACTAGACAGACACACAAATATCATCTTGATAAGATAATGGCAGCATGCGATGAGTTTGGTCCATGGATGAACACCTACCATTCTTTGTTATGGTACAGGTCAGCATTCAACACTACCATCAAGTGTGACCACATCAACAACAATTTGGCAGAGAGTTTCAACAACAAGGTTAAGGAGTTAAAAGATTTGCCTGTGCATGACATGGTTGACCAAATCAGGATCATGCTCATGCGGTTGTGGGAATTGAGAAGAAGGATAGGTGATTGTCTGCAAGGTGATAAGCTTCCAGCAGTGGTACAATAGGTGGTCAATAGGAGCAGAAATCTTTCACATTTGTTTGTTGAAAAATCTTCACCTTGGGGTGCTGAAGTTAGAGATAACAAAACTGGAAGGAGACATGTTGTTAACACTGAATTGCATGATTGCACTTGCCTCGAGTGGCAACACACTGATAAACCATGTGAGCATGCCATTCTTTTCTTAGCATCCCAACCAAAAATAAACATCCACCCATATTTGCATGAATATTATTTGGTAGCAAGATTCAAAGCTGCATATGCTACTCCAATTCCAGCACTTACAGATCAGTCTTAGTGGCCTGAAGTGGAGATTGAATTTTCCATGTGTCCTCCCTTGACGAAATGATAGGCTGGCAGGCCTAAACAGAGTAGATTCAAGGCATGGTTTGAGAAAGGTGGGAGTAGTAAGAAGGGAAAGAAAGACGGAAAGCCAAAAAGGGCCCCAAAAGGTAACAAAAACAAATGCAAGTTGTGCCAGGAACTTGGGCAAAGAGTGGGATTTGTCAAATGCCGTTACACTCCTGATAAGCCAAAGTATGTTCTTTTTTATTTGTCTGTGTTTTGATTTGGTGCTTTTTTCCAATTACTATATCTATAACATTTTCCCAATGGCCAGGAGGAAGTGAGCAAGTCAACCCCTTGTTGTTGAACAATGTTGGCCAACAAAAAAAGCAAGAGTCAATGGCTGTAGAAAGAAGAGAAGTGTGTCTAAGCCTGAGAAGACTGAAGAAAATCCTGCTGCAGTCAACATTCAGACTGAAGAAACTGATGTGGAGGTGCACACTGAAGAAACTGAAATTACAGTCAACATTCAGACTGAAGAATTTGCTCTCGAGGTTTAAACTGAACCTGAGCATGTCGAGGTTCAGACTGAAGAAACCCATGTTGAGGTACACACCGAAGAAACTGAAACTGCTATCAACATTCAGGCTGAAGACACTGATCTTGAGGGTGTTGGCGAGGTGTTGAAAAGACCAGTGAAGAAAACCAAGATGATGACTGAACTTGTGTGTGTAGTAGAACCAAAAACAAGAAGTGCTAAGGCGAAGAAGGGCACACGACATGGTAGGAAGAGATAGAACAGAGAACAGTTTGAAAATTTGTGTCATGTAATAATATTTGTAACTTGGTGCGTACTGGTAGTCACTATGTATCCCCGTATTTCTATTCGAACTTGTTTGTTGGTACCTTGTCTAAACCAGCCAAATAAAATAATAGATAATATTTGTGTCATTGTTTTAAATTCAAATTTGGATTCAAATTTGGGCTCAAATTTGAATTAGGGATGGGGTATTGATGTTTTAATGCTATCTAAAGTACCTCAACTGAAATATGTTTGCTTGCTGATCAATCCGAGCCCTTTTGGTAAACTGAACTCATAGTCATGAAAAGTGTGTTTCAAATGACCTCCAAAGGTAGGGTAAACGGCCTCATATTTAAGCAAGTTTTTTTGGCACCTTGTCTAAACCAGCCAAATAATTTTTCTACACATCTATTCTACCTATATAGTGTAAATCTAAAGTCTCACTATTTGTTGAATTAATTTTCTATTATTTTCTTTTCTTTTTGAAAAAACAAGGTTTAATAGAAAATTATATATAAAACAAGTTTAAAACATGGAAATGAGAAAAGTAAGTTAAGATCTTTCTTAGTCAATCCAAAATGAAGTTTTGGTGAGGTTTTCACACTTTTCATTTTCAAAACCCCACCTACTCTCGGGTGCCCACTACTCTCTCCCGTGAACTCCATACTACATTGTTCGAGGAATGACAATTTAGTGAAGGATTTTTCATAAAAATGTATGTAAACCATATTTATATTTTTTTCTCGTTACTATACGACATAATAAGACTATGTGCGCAAGTTATATATTTTTTTGATTTTTTTGAATTAGTTATGCTCAACCCTAATCAGTTAAACCCCCTCAAAACCCCGCACACTACCGGTTCATCGATATTTGTGCGTGGACAGTTAAGATCAGGCGCTAGGGTTAGCTACAATGTGCATCGATCCACATGAGACGCGCTGATTTGTTGAATCAGTGGGGTTTGGATCAGCCTCTCTCATTGGGGCATCAGGACCATTCATTTAAATCCAACGGCACGAGTTGACGCGGTGCATGGACCAAGCCTACGCAATGCCCTTTCCATCGTTGCATGCGTGCCTGTGCCTACCCGCGGCATGCATGCCCACCCGCAGAATTGCACCCGTGCGTTGCATGCATGCCCTCGACGTAGCCCTGCTTCACCAACCCTATCGACGCAGTAAGCTGTCACATGCCTACCATTAGCACCGATGCAACATCGCATCAAAGCATGCACCCGGACACAATGTAGCGGCCAGACCCCGATGAAGACAACCAAAAATCCAACGGTGCATGGCGTGCTCCTCTTTGAATGACACAATACTGGCTTGATGGGTATCGATGCAGTTCAAACGGCGTGCTACCCGTTACAAGATGGGCAAAAGAAGGCGTCCATTATTGTCACGTCTCCCATCGAACGAACGTTGCCCTCTAGCCAGGCCCTAGCAAGGTGGGAAAATTAATGGGCTACAACATGCATGAACGGGCGGCACACGCAGATAACTCGGGGCAGGCGTGTATCCTTGACCCACTACGGCACAGACGCGTGCGTGAGCCCATCCCCCTTGACTATCGACCGGTGGCACAGAAGCGTCGCAGCCCGTTTCCCATGCTCGTGTACACACTTTCATGGGGTGCCACCAAACGCCGCCCGCCCATTAATTCTAGGGTTTCTACGGGGTGAAACCACGTCGCACTTGGGCTATTTAAGCCGGGCACTATCGTCTTCCTATCCCTCCTCGTCCATCATACCCCATCCTCTGCCTCCTCTTCCCTCCTTCTTCCTTCTTCTCCATCAAACCCGATCGAGCCCTCGAGCCACCCCGCCACCATGCAGTACGACGCCCCCACCTACCGCTTCCCCCCAACAGTGTCGGAAAGGCTCTACCCGACCGGAGTGTATGTAGAGAGAACTCTTAGGGTTTGGGCGATCTCAAGGTGGAGGGGCGCAAGGGAGTTAACGGAGTTCTTCCTTGCGGTCGGCTTCCGCCACCTCCCCCGCGGCTCTCCTCGGTTGTACCATCTTGAGGAGGTCAACCACAACGGCGTTGTGGTTGGGCTCCTCGCCACGTTCACTAACCCTTTCGATGCTTTCCATATCCTCGGGCGAGCATATTGGGTTGGTTGTGAGTTCATAGCTTTCACCACCTATAATATCTTCACCGAATTCAATAGCATCTTCCCCAACAACGGCGTTATGCACACACTACCGTACCCCATCAACAACAGGGAGGAGTGAAGGGCAGAGCCCAGAGGAGTGATGTGGCGTTGTTCACCCGGAGGAGGAGGAGAAGAAGAACCCGCGTTTGGTGCCCCCCGATCTATCTAGCTTGATATATATCTATCATATTAGTTTTTTTAAGTTATAATCGTTATGCTACTATTATTAAGTTGTATTAGTATTTTAAGTTGCAAGGCTATCATGGAGTTGTAAGGCTATCATGGAACTATGGGTTGCAATCGTTATGCTTCTATATAATCGTTATGCTACTATATATATTGTGTGTTTCGTGCTATTATTTGTAGATTGCTATGGGTTGTTCTTGCTTATTATTTGTGTATTGCTATGGGTTGCTACGAGCCCGGGTTCCTACACCCCATCACCACACACATCATCTTCAAAATATTGGCCAAACCATGGACATGCAACTCGGAGCCCCATGCAAACCCACTATGGACATGCAACTAGGAAATGAAAACTAATTTACTTCATGCAAGCATGCAACTCATTTAGTTCATGGAACCGTAGACATGCATAAAAACAATTAACATTTAGTTTTAGTGCATCAAAAAATGATCCATCACAAAATTTAGTGCAAGAAAAAGGCCAAAGTAAAAACAAGTAACATTTTATTTGCCGAAGTTAGAGGTGGGCTGGTGCCCCTACGCGGGTGGGCTGGTCTCTATTTGGGCATGGTTATTTTCTCAGGGCCCATTTTTTCACGGCCCAACATCTATTTGGCAGCCCAGTTTTGTTTTTTTACTAGAAACTGAATTTGGGTGTGTACTCTGTTAACTGAAGAACAAAAACAAAGGAAACAGAGCATGAACACTGAATAGGGCTCCTGAGAATATCATTACAATAATTCAAGCAAGTTTTGCTTCACACAATTTCAAATTCATCTAACAAATGATCCCTGGCTAACTCAAACTACTGGGCACCCCTGAAACTAGCTGACACACTAACTGAAACTCTAACAAATTCTAGCGAATGATGAACATCAAGTAAAATAAACCCATAGCAATGACACAACCATAAAATTCTCCAGCCATCATATTTGCTTGCTGCTTCAAATCGATCAGATGCTTTAGTTGCTTGCCCATTTTCTTCAATTCACACTTCAGTTCTACACTGTGCATCATCGGATCGGCTCTGTCCGCCAAATTGGGGGCTTGTTCCATAGCAAGCCGCCCCCCAAAACTGAGCTCTTGGGTTGGGGTTGATCCATCCAATTTCAACCTTTCAACATTGTCATCGAGCCACTCAAAATGCCCACATTTCTCCAGAACCTGAAAAACAGGGGGCCGGCGGCACATGAATCCTAGATCCACCACCCAGATCCACCGCCCTAATTCGAGGAAAAAAGAAAGAAATCAGGAGAAACTAGACCATAGGATTGGTCAAGAACAGATCTAACCTGCCCCGGTTGTGGCTTGCTCAAACATTTCACAAACTCGCGCCCACGGTTGCCATTTTCTTCCCTCACACAAGTCAAACGCTTCAGAGGCTCCATGCGCGGGCAATCGGGGCATCTTGTCAATGGTAGTGGGCCGTACTGCATCCATGATTGGCGGGTGGCCGATGTCGAGCTAGACATCACTCGCCGGCGGCGTGCTTCATTGCCGGAGTAGAGGAAGAAGAAGGTGGGAAAGGAAAGGGGCAGGGCAAGCAATAGAGGGGGGCGGGCTAGCTCGGGCTCGTGGCTGGCTCAGGTCGGGGCACGCTGATGAGCACGTGCATGCTTGTGTGGATAAGTTGTGGGTCCCACCCGCATGCGAGTAACTGGTGGGTCCCGCGTGTCATAACTCAAATCGCTAACCCCTCGTGTTTTTCATTTCACGGTTAAACAGAGCCATGTCGCATTGGAGCTATTGTTGGCTTCGAAGATGTCGCATCACAGCCATTCATTCGAACTACATCGCACTCCTTCCAATTCGCGTGAAAAACGTCGCACATGAGCTATTGGCCCGCACATATATATATAGGTACAGGGTGGACCAGCATCTACTTGTCTCCCAAGATGTACAAATATACAGGGGGAGAGAGAGATACAATGGTATAAATACAGACTCTAGTCCTATACATATGCAGTGTACAACGTACGCTCAACAATTACATAATTAGGTGATCGGTTTAATTTGCGTCCAACCATCAATGTATATTTAGCAAATGAAGGAACGATCAACAGGTAGTATCATGTTTGAGTATGAACACAGCTTAATTAAAGTTCTGAATCAATCAAAGCAGAAGCGGGCATACAAATGGGATTACTAGAACAGTGCTACACTAGTAAGAGCACCCCCCTATATGTCTACGAACGACATGCGTCGGTCAACTCTCATTTGACCTGCTCTGCAACCACAACCTCCATTTGCCAACCCCTATTTTCATATCTAATCCATGGAATGTGAAATTCATTATATAGATAAAATGAGCCACATTCAAATAAAAACTACCTTACTTTCTACTCGTCGTCGGAGATGTAGATGACCTATGTGCTGGGCAGACCGCCTCGTGGTCATTGGCGTCGGGCCGGAACTCTGGCTACTCTTCCTCGTTGTCGAGATCCAGAAGAGCTGCTCCCACCCCACATCGGCGAAGTGGGTACAACGGTGGTTCATTGCCACCTTCTGCTCAGATAGGATCAAGTCAAGGATGGGCATTTGCTCCGCCTCGAATTGCACCTCCGCCTCCGCGGCTTGGGCGTGATGGAACTCTATCTCCACCTCCTCCATGCCAAAGACGCTGGGCTCAATCTTCATGCATGGCGTCTCCTCCTCCATTTCCTCGACGTCCGCCTCCTCCTCATTCTCCAGCACCTCCTCCATTTCCTCCATGACTACCTCGTCCTCGTTCTCCGGGACCCCCTCTTCCTCCCTTCCTCCAGTACCTCCTCCTACTCTGAAACAATTTAAACGTTGTGCATCTCAATGATGATCTTCACTTGACTCGGGGTGTGATCATATTGTAGTACGTTAGATTTTTTTAACATGCAAGAGCTTTGTGTGTTGATTTGTTAAGAACGGAAATAAGAAACAAAGTTTAGGTTACAAGATGCTAAAGAAGAAACGCTCTAGATATCCACATATACCCTAAGACCTACGAGAATATCATGTCTTTTGTTATCCCACTATCCCTGCTCCACTCCTCTTCATATGCCAAACCAATTTGCATAGCCTCCACTCCGCAGGGATTTTGTTTGCCACCTCGTTGTTCGAGACTGAGATGTTGTCATGTCTCTTTGTAGCACGTTATATTTTGATGGACCATGGTAGACGACAGGGTCGGAGTGGAAGAGGAAGAGGAGGGGGAAGTGGTGGCTGAGCGGATGGGGGAGAGGAGGGGAATGGGGGCGGATAGTGTTTACCCTTGCTGTTCGACTTAAATAGACGAATTTGACTCCTTGGCCAACATGTCATAGCGGTGACATGATTGCTTCCTAACAAAATCAGACAAGGAACCCGATGGATCAATAGTTTTTGGGCGGGGCTTGCACATCAGTCCAACGTGGCAGGCGTGCCTGAGAGAGCCCGGGCATCCCCATATCCGGTCCACCTTGGACAGTCAGGACGTTTGGGCTGGATGTGGGGTAGTTGGGTCACGATTTGTGATCGAGAGGTGTACGGTTGTCCGCTCGGAAGTTTGGGGATGGGGGGGTGAGGGGTCTGGTTCTAGAAGGTCTAAGTGAATGTATTGAATGGATCGATCGGTACTGGCAACCAATCGCCAATTCTCTACTCACCTAAAACTATACATTAGATGATTCCTCTAAATGATGGACCTACGTAATCTATCGGTACTACCGACCTAATTGCTCGTGAGCTGGCAGCAACAAAGTCATCACCATGTGAGGAGCTTGGCCAACACGTATGAATCCGTCAGGCCGACCGACATATATATGCAGAGGCTAGGGATCATCTATAGATGGTGACGACGCCTGCAGGCTACACAAACCGACGCCCGGCGCTGATCCAAACGGATGCGTGATTTGTCTGCTTTTTGTCCATTTCGATTGGCCACCCGCTTGTTGTCCGCCCCCTTATGCGTATGGGTTGGTAATGCGCCCAATGCACCGACCCATTTTCGTCCTTACGGCTGGCCTGTCGTGGTTTTTCAATTCAAACAAAAATATAAACATTTTTCATAGTTTAATAACCATACGAATATATCATAGTTCACAAGCCAAATAAATATATCATAGTTTCCAAGCCAACTAAAAATTAAATTATTCAAATACATTTTTAGAAAAGATACATCTATTGGTTGCCAACATGAGCCCACATATGCTCAACCAAATCATTTTGCAGCTGAATGTGAGTTTCACAATCACACATTTGATGATGAAATTAGTTGAACTGTGCAAACGTTGCTGCTCCTCCATTCTCAGGCACAACATTGCTACCCTGAAACTAAAACCCTTGGTCGTAGATACATTCCGGGTGCTCATCCTGTATGATCATGTTGTGCACGATAACACAAGTAGTCATCACGTCCCACAACTTCTTGGTGCTCCAAGTTCTAGCAGGATACCAAATGATTCCCCATCGAGATTGCAGAACACCAAAGGCATGCTCCACATCCTTCCTAGAAATCTCTTGCTCTTGTGCAAATCTTTTCCTCTTCTCTCCTACTGGATTGGAGATTATCTTCACAAGAGTAGTCCATTGAGGATAGATACCGTCTAGGTAGTATCCTTTGGCCATTGATGTTAACATTCACCTCCGGGCAGTTACCTTCGGTAAGCCTTGCAAACATAGGAGAGCATTGAAGCACATTTATATCATTGTGAGATCCGGCCATGGCAAAGAAAGAGTGCCAAATTCAGATATCTTGTGAAGCCACTGTTGGGAAACATAGCATGCAATTTCAAAAAAAAAATCCTACGCTCACGCAATATCTATCTAGGAGATGCATAGCAATGAGAGGGGGGAATGTGTCTACATACCCTTGTAGACCGAAAGTGGAAGCGTTTATCACGTGGTTAATGTAGTCGTACTCTTTGTGATCTAATCACGATCCAACCGATCTAGTGCTGAATGGACGACACCTTCGAGTTTAGCACACATGCAGCTCAATGATGTCTCCTCCTTCTTGATCCAGCAAGAGGGAGAGGAGAAGTATATGGGATCACAACCAACACGACGACATGGTGGTGATGGTGGTGGTGGAGCATCGGTAGCGCTTCGCTAGGCGTCGCCGGGACGAGGCGGTGGAACTACGGAGTAATGGGAGAGAGAGGGACGCCAAGGGCTTGGTGTGTCCTCTTGGGGCGCCCCTCCCCTCTATATATAGGTGGAGGGGCATGGGAAACATCCCTTCCAAGCCCTAGGGCGCAGCTAAGTGGGAGAGGACTTGGACTCCAAGTCCAATCCTATTCCTACTAGGACTCCTTCCTTTTTTGCCTTCCCTGGCCATATGGGCTTTTGAGGACTTGGTGCGCCTAGCCCAATAAGGACAGGGCACCTCCCCGCAGCCCATACTATCCCTTTAGCCATGGTGAACCCACTTGGGGACTTCCGGACCCCTCCAAAATCCTTCGGAACCTTCTGGAAGCTTCCCGGTACAATACCGAAAAAACAGCACCTTTTTCCGGAACCCAAAATATGACTTCCCATACATAAATCTTTACCTCTCAACCATTCTGAGACTCCTCGTGACATTCAAGATCTCATACAGGACTCCGAACAACATTTGGTTAACACTCATCAAATATTCCAATAGTACTATAGCGTCAACGAACGTTAATCGTGCGACCCTGCGGGTACGTGAACTATGTAGACATGACCGAGACACTTCTCCGATCAATAACCAATAGCAGAACCTGGATGCCCATATTGGTTCCTAAATATTCTATGAAGATCTTTATCGGTCGAACCGTTATGACAATGTATGTTATTCCCTTTGTCATCGGTATGTTACTTGCCCGAGATTCGATCATCGGTATCTTCATACCTAGTTCAATCTCGTTACTGGTAAGTCTCTTTACTCGTTCCGTAATGCATCATCCTACAACTAACTCATTAGTCACTTTGCTTGCAAGGCTTCTTATGATGTGCATTATCGAGAGGGCCAAGAGATATCTCTCTGATACTCGGAGTGACAAATCCTAATCTTGATCTATGCCAACCCAACAAACACCTTCAAAGATACATGTAGAGCATCTTTATAATCACCCAGTTACGTTGTGATGTTTGATAGCACACAAGGCATTCCTCCAGTATCCGGGAGTTGCATAATCTCATAGTCGGAGGAATATGTATTTGACATGAAGAAAGCAATAGCAATAAAACTGAATGATCATAATGCTAAGCTAACGAATGGGTCTTGTCCATCACATCATTCCAGTAATGATGTGATCCCGTTCATCAAATGACAACACATGTCCATGGCTAGGAAACTTAACCATCTTTGATCAACGAGCTAGTCTAGCAGAGGCATACTAGGGACACAGTGTTTTGTCTATGTATTCACACATGTATAAAGTTTCCGGTTAATACAATTCTAGCATGAATAATAAACATTTATCATGAATAAGGAAATATAAAATAACAACTTTATTATTGCCTCTAGGGCATATTTCCTTTAGTCTCCCACTTGCACTAGAGTTAATAATATAGTTCACATCACCATGTGATTTAACATCAATAATTTACATCGTCATGTGATTAACACCCATAGTTCACATTGCCATGTGACCAACACCGAAAGGGTTTACTAGAGTCAATAATCTAGTTCACATCGCCATGTGATTAACACCCAAAGAGTACTGAAGTGTGATCATCTTTTGCTTGTGAGAGAAGTTTAGTCAACGGGTCTGCCACATTCAGACCCGTATGTATTTGCAAATTTCTATGTCTACAATGCTCTGTATGGTGCTACTCTAGCTAATTGATCCCATTTTCAATATGTATCCAGACTGAGATATAGAGTCATCTATATTAGTGCTTCAAGCTTGCATCATCATATCCTTTTATGATGAAACCTTTATCACCTCCATAACTGAGATACAGTTCCTTAGTCCTATAAAGATAATTTTGACTGCTGTCTAGTGATCTGCTCCTGGATTACTATTGTACCCCCTTGCCAAACTCATTGACAAGGCACACAACAGGTCTGGTACACAGCATGGCGTACTTTATAGAACCTATGACCGAGGCATAGGAATGACTTTCATTCTCTCTCTATCTTCTTCTGTGGTTGGGCTTTGAGTCTTACTCAACTTCATACCTTACAACTCAGGCAAGAACTCCTTCTTTGACTGATCCATTCTGAACTCCTCCAAAAACTTATCAAGGTATGTACTCATCGAAAGTTTTATCAAGCGTCTTGATCTATCTCTATAGATCTTGATGCACAATATATAAGCAGCTTCACCGAGGTATTTCTTTGAAAAGCTTCTTTCAAACACTCCTTTATGCTTTCCAGAAAATTCTACATCATTTCCGATCAACAATATGTCATTCACATATACTTATTAGAAATGTTGTAGTGCTCCCATTCACTTTATTGTAAATACAGGCTTCTCCAAAAGTCTGTATAAAACCATATGCTTTGATCACTGATGAACCATAAATTTAGGGGATCTATCGTAGTCCTTTCGATAAGTAAGAGTGTCGAACCCAACAAGGAGTAGAAGGAAATGACAAGCGGTTTTCAGTAAGGTATTCTCTGCAAGCACTGAAATTATCGATAACAGATAGTTTTGTGACAAGGTAATTCGTAACGGGTAACAAGCAATGAAAGTAAATAAGGTGCAGCAAGGTGTCCCAATCCTTTTTGTAGCAAAGGACAAGCCTGGACAAATTCTTATATAGAGAAAAGCACTCCTGGGGACACATGGGAATTATCGTCAAGCTAGTTTTCATCACGCTCATATGATTCGCGTTCGTTACTTTGATAATTTGATATGTGGGTGGACCGGTGCTTGGGTACTGCCCCTTTCTTGGGCAAGCATCCCACTTATGATTAACCCCTATTTCAAGCATCCGCCACTACAAAATAAGTATTAAGGTAAACCTAACCATAGCATGAAACATGTGGATCCAAATCAGCCCCTTACGAAGCAACGCATAAACTAGGGTTTAAGCTTCTGTCACTCTAGCAACCCATCATCTACTTATTACTTCCCAATGCCTTCCTCTAGGCCCAAACAATGGTGAAATGTCATGTAGTCAACATTCACATAACACCACTAGAGGAGAGACAACATACATCTCATCAAAATATCGAACGAATACCAAATTCACATGACTACTTATAGCAAGACTTCTCCCATGTCCTCAGAAACAAACGTAACTACTCACAAATCATATTCATGTTCATAATCAGAGGGGTATTAATATGCATATAGGATCTGAACATATGATCTTCCACCGAATAAACCAACTAGCATCAACTACAAGGAGTAATCAACACTACTAGCAACCCACAGGTACCAATCTGAGGTTTTGAGACAAAGATTGGATACAAGAGATGAACTAGGGTTTGAGAGGAGATGGTGCTGGTGAAGATGTTGATGGAGATTGACCCCCTCCTGATGAGAGGATCGATGGCAATGATGATGGCAACGATTTGCCCCTCCCGGGGGGAAGTTTCCCCGACAGAACAGCTCCGCCGGAGCCCTAGATTGGTTCCGCCAAGGTTCCGCCTCATAGCGGCGGTGTTTCATCCGGAAAGCTTGCTTATGATTTTTTTTTCAGGGTAAAAGACTTCATATAGCAGAAGATTGGAACCGGAGGGCTGCCAGGTGGCCCACGAAGCAGGGGAGTGTGCACAGGGGGTAGGGTGGCCCCCCTGTGGTATTTCTTCCGTTCAGTATTTTTTATTAATTCCAAAAAACGACTTCTGTGAAGTTTCAGGAATTTTGGAGCTGTGCAGAATAGGTCTGTAATATTTGCTCCTTTTCCAGCCCAGAATCCCAACTGCAGGCATTCTCCCTCTTCATGTAAACCTTGTAAAATAAGAGAGAATAGGCATAAGTATTGTGAAATAACTTGTAATAACAACCCATAATGCAATAAATATCAATATAAAAGCATGATGCAAAATGGACGTATGAACTCCCCCAAGCTTAGACCTCGCTTGTCCTCAAGCGGAAGCCGATATCGAAAAATCTGTCCACATGTTTAGAGATAGGGGTGTAGATAAAATAAAATACGGACATGAGGGCATCATGATCATTCTTATAACATGTTTAGAGATAGGGGTGTAGATAAAATAAAATACGGACATGAGGGCATCATGATCATGTTTAGGGTGGGTCTATTCTAATAACACCCCTTAAGACCTTATTCTGCTAACAAAACGCTTATTCTGCTAACAAAACGAACTGCGTCACGCCCTATCTAATCGCGTGTGCAGACCGAACCAAACCACAAGCACGCGAAAAACCAAGCGCCCCTCTCTCTCCACTAACCAAATCCCAATCCCCCCACTGTCGTACGCCCACCTCCTCCACTCCCGTGCCCTCCTCCATCTTCTCCGGTGCCGTCGCCCGGGCCCCGCCGCACCACCTCCTTCCTTCGGCGCCGCCGCTTCATCCCCGCCACACCACCTCCTTCCTCCGGCGCCGTGCTGGCGCCCTGCACCGGCCCGACCCCCCTCCCTCCCACCTTCTTCCTCCTTCCACCTACCCTCAACCTTTCACTGCTGGTGCCGCCCCAGCGCCCGTCCAACTCCCTCCATTGACGGATCCAACTCGCCCCTCCCCCATAGAGCACCTCTCGGTGAATCCCATGCGCGGCTCCCCAACGGCCCCTTCCTTCTCGGCAAATCCAGGCGCGCCTCCCAACAGCTCCAGGCGCCTCGCGCGGTTACTGGCGTGGATCCGGGCACACCGCCACCAGGAGCCCCGTGCGGCTGCCGGCGTGGATCCGGCGGCGCCACCCCAAGACGCCTCGTGAAGCTGCTGGTGTGGATCCAGACGTGCCGCCCGCAGATGCCCCGCGCTGCTACTGGCGTGGGTCCTTCCCTGCCACCCCATCGTGGCCTCCCTGCATCCCCTCCCCACCAGCGAGGTGCTCTATTGAGGGGCGCCAAAAGTCAGGCCCTGCTCCGAAAGGAGGCATTGCAGGAGCTGCGCGCTGCCTCCCCGTGTGGCTTTCCGAGCCATTGATCCTCTGCACCGACGTGATTCACCCCCCACACCAACACCCCCCCTGTGAGAGCAGCTCCTCTGACTGGGCTCCTGGCGCGCGGTTCAGGCAGTGTGGATGTTCAGTACGCCGAGGCTACCGTAGTAGAGGCACGACGTGATTGGCCACCACCTCGCCACGAAGACGAACCTGCCTGGACCCGTGCCGCCGCGGCCGGGCCAGCTCCCACATCACACCTCCTCCCCATCCTAGACTTGATGGCTGATGGGTCGCTGATGCCTCAAGTGGCTCCTGGGCGAGAGGGATCTCTGCAGTCCGCGCTAGCATGCAGTTTGGTTGACCATGGATTGCATTTCCCTTTGACGACTAGGAGGGTCACCTCTCGCTATAGTGCAGCTCAGCCAGCTCTCTGTTGCAGCTCCTCCGGCCAGGTGTTCGCGGTTCTGTTTGAAAGTGTTTCGCATAGTTTTCGGTTCAGGGCTTCTTTTGTGCAGTTCATTGCTTTTTCTTTGAAAATTTTGTGTATGATCCAGGACTCCACCTCCGCCTTCAGTCCAGAATTGCAGCACAGTGTATTTGACAAAGGAGTTCACTTTGCAGAAAAAATAGTACATGGGAGTTCACTTCTATGTTATTTTGGGGGGAATTGTTTTTTTGCAAAATTGTAAGGACAATGGTGTATAATTTCTTAAAATAGATGCAGCTCACTAAGAACATCTTTGCGGTGCACTTTCTACTATCTTGCAGGTTATTTGTTCTCTATGGCGGTACGTGTTGTGCACTGCACCCATGCGTATCGAGGAGCTGTAGTTTGGTTTCCAGTCTAGCGAGGTGCAGTGGCGGTAGTAGCTACGGGAGCATAGCAGCAGGCGGCGGTGTGCAAAGAAGGTCGTTTGATCCGTTGCTCGTGGCCTTCGATTGCTCCACTGCTAGCTGCTGTCTCCACCGCTTCTGCTCCTGACTGCAGGTTTGCCTCCATCCCATGACAAGTGTTAGTTTTTTTCTCTTTGAACCGATTCCTTACCGCCGGAGACTTTTGAAGCAACTACTGTTGTCCCACGAAGTCATGCCGCATCTGTTCTTCATCCTTAGGGTCAAATCGGGAAGACGAGGACACCCACTGCTCTAGCACCCACAAGCTCCTGTGCAGTTTGTGAAGTGCGCCAATGAAATTCAGAGTCTTGTTGTGTGGTGCGGATCATGTGTGTGTGCAGTCTGGGCATGGACGATATCGAGTATGCATACATGGTTTGGGAGCAAAAACATCGGCGTGGAGTTCAGTGTTTTTTGCTATGGTTCGCTACTCTCATTAGTACACTTTAGACTCACTTTTTTGTTTTTTGGATGGAAATCTTCAGTGCACTGCAGTTTTCTATCCATTGTTCTTACGGTTCAGTTTGCTTTTGCAGGAGATGGGGAAACAACAAAAAAAGAGAAAAGGTGAACTCCGCCTCCCGGATGCCCCGGCTCACACTGCCACTAGACCTATTTTTACCATCAGACTCACCGGGCCATTGCCGACTCCCCAAGCAGTACACTTCCGTACTGTCAGCACCGGCTACAACAACGCTCCGATTTTTGCCGTTCACTTTTTTGTTTACATATTGAAGGACATCTGTGTTAATTGCAAAAGTTGCCCACTTTGGCAAAACAACTGGAAAAAAGAAAACTACAATGCAGTGCACTTCGAGGGACTCCATGGTCCACTTCTCATAAGAAGAAAAGATGTTTCCCGATTCATGAAGTACGCTTTGGCTCTTTTCAAATAAACAACATGCAGTTTACACTCCTCACTCGTCCAAGTAGGTTAATCAAATGGAAATTAGAAAAAACAAAAATAATAGGGTAAATAAAAAAGAAATATAATAAAGACCAAAAAAGATGAAGCTCACTAGCTCTCAGCATGCAGCTCGGATGCACTTATAAAAAAAGTTAAAAAACAACAAAAAAATGGTATGGTTCATCGTTTCACTTAGACTCGTGTTGCGTTTCACTTTTTCTCTTGGTGTGGTTCACTTGGCCTTATCTCTGTTGTCCACTCTCGTTCATAAAAAAAGAACTTATTCATAAAAATAAAATAGAAAAAGAGTACAAGAACCATGCAGCTCGCTTGCCCGTCCGATGCAGTGCGGTTTTCATTCTGAAGTAGTATGGTCGGCCGTATGATGTTGTTCATCCCGTAAATGCAAAAAAAAATTTACGAAAGTGAAAAAAGGTAATGCGGTTCACTTCTTGATAGTGTTGTGGTTTATTTACACCCGATGTGAAGTGCACTCTATTTTCTAGTCCTTGAAAAAAATTACGATGGAATAAAAGAAACCATGCAGTCTCTTACCCGTCTGATGCAGTGCGGTTTTTCATCTGATGCAGTGCAGTTTTCAGTCAGATGAAGTACCCACGTCGATTTGGGTGTCGCGAAAAACAGAGTGTCCGCATTTTGGAAAATTCAAAATTCCTCTTAAACTATAAAGAATTAGAGAGAGTGTTCTACATGAAAGAGTTGCGTCTCGTCGATATCTTTCCAACGGCGTATCGCTTGAATCATTCCGACCAGCGGTTTGCAAAAATTTCGCGAAAAACAGCCGCTGCCACTCGTCATCTGCCGCACGATTTTCAAAATTAACTTAAAACCATAAGGAATCTCAAAAATATTTCAACATATGAAAGTTGCGCCTCGTTCGTAGCTTTCCAACGGCGTATCGCACGCCTCATTTCGACAAACGGTTCAAAAACTGCAGCGAAAACAGTATCGGAAATTTGGAAAAAAAATTGAAAAACGGAATTCCGCAATTTAGTAAATTTGAAACTGCTCTTAAACCGTAACGAATTAGAGAAAAATTTATATAATAAAAAGATGCGCCTCGACGATATCTATCCAAAGGCGTATCATTTGCTTCATTCCGACGAGCGGTTTATAAAAAATGCGAAAAAACGCTCACTGTCACTCGTCATCCGCCGCACCATTTTCAAAACTGCTCTTAAACCATGAGAAATCTCGAAAAGTGTTTAACATGGCAAAGTTGCGCCTAATCCATAGCTTTCCAACGAAATATTATATGCGTCGTTCCATTACGCGGTTAAAAAACTAGAGCGAAAACAGTACCAAAAAACAACGCGTGCAGTTTTTTCGACACGAAGTTCACTCGCTTGAGTTGTGCAGCACACTTGGTTCAAACAATGAGGTGCACTTGCATTGAGCATGCAGTGCGGAAGTATTATTAGAATAGT